>NW_025335954.1:3526682-3664074 GCF_004798865.1 Varanus komodoensis
GTGTGCATGTCATTCTACATAAAAAGAGGAAAATAAAATACAATTGAACTAGATTAAAATGTGCCTTGAAACCATCCATTAAAGGGAAAGAAAGAAAACAATGTAGTAAGGGGAGCCAGTGGTGAATATTTCAAGAGGACCTGCGCAATTTAAAAGGACACAGGTACCTTTTTAAAGGGGAGACAGAAGTGGACATGTGGGAAGAATTCATCTAACGTTATAGGATGTTATATATCTCTTCTTGCTGATGCCAGAGTGTAGGATGTGGAATAATCAGTTCTAGCTGCGGCAACCCAGATTCAGGCTGGACATCAGGAAGAGCTTCCTCACTGTCAGAGCAATACAACAGTGGAACCAGCTGCCCAGAGAGGTGGTGGACTCTCCCACACTAGAGGCATTCAGGGTGAAACTGGAGAGCCATCTGCGTGGGATGGTATAACTTGGTGTCCTGCACCAGCAGGGGGTTGGACTCAATGGCCTTCATGACCCCTTCAACTCTACTCTTCTATGATTCTATGATGGCAACTATATCAATTAACCAGGAATCAACCCCATCAATCTTAATGGACTTAAATCTGAGTTGTAGAAGATGGCACTGCAAGGGCCTCACTGCAGCCATCTGGCCTCGTCATTCATTGACTTGAAAAGCAACTGTGGGACTCTGGAACAACCTTAGAGGTGCCACAGGGAGATCCCGGGGTAGATCAGAATGCCAGCCAAGGTGACTGCATGCTGGAAAGAGCTGGGGTTGCTGAGCATGAGTTCATGGTTTCCTTTCAAAGGCATGAACTTATGATAACACATGGAGGAATGTTTTAGTACATTATGGGAATGTTTTTCATTGTAGCTGTGAAGTTCTAGTGGGCTTTATGAAGCTCTCTGTTAGTTTAACATCTGTCCTGGTGCCCTGTTCCCATTTTATAAGTGAGAAGCTTTTAAATCATCAAGCCTTCTCTTAAATTTAATCTTTTCTTTTCTTTTTTAAAAAGGCTTTCTTCCTGACTTGCATTTTGTCGACCAAGCACAGTCTTTTCAATCATCAGCTTCTTGCACTTGTGGGCGAAGGGGCTTGGAAAAGGGTTGATTTATGAATCCCTAATGTGATTTATGGCCTCTGCAAGAAAGGCCTAGTGAGTCACCAAGCGTGTGCACACATGTGCACGCGCGCGCACACACATCATTCCAGTTCTGTTTTCAGAAACTGTACATGCACTACATTTTCCGAAAATCTGACCCACCAAGCTCCAACTGAAAACCACGCAGCTGTAATTATCCAACCTGTAATCAAGACACTGAACATTAAGAAATAATGAGAGCTCTTCATGCCTGGGATAATCTCTTAGGCCACTGACGTGCCGAGTTGGGTGAGACCCACATAACAAAAACACTACCCCATCGCTGTATTCCTGGAGGCACCGTACAATTTTCTCTCACAGCTCTGCAACCATTTGAGCTGGGGGAGGAGGGAAAGGGCAGAGACCGATGAAATGACAGCTTCAGCAGGAAGGAAAGGTTGTTTTGTGTTTGCCTGCTTGTGTGTTTTCCCTTCATACTGATCCTGTAAACTGGGTTAGACAACCTTTTGGGTCGTGGACACATTTGTCAATTTAAGAAACTGCCCTGGGCACCTCCACAAAATGGCTGGCATGGAAGCCATGGCAAAGGACAAGGACACTGTTCAGGGAACAAAGCAGAGGTGGGGTCTGAATCCCTATGAACTAAACAATGTCTTTGGACTCAGGTTTCAGATCCAGCAGGCCTAACCTGATGGTGAACTAGCGGGGATGATGTGGACCTGGGATATCAAGTCCTCTCTGGGGTCAGTGGGGAATGGTAGAATGTTCACTGACTACCAAAAAAAAGAGAAAAAAAGGACACTGAAACATAGAAACAGAGCGAGTCAGAAGGGGTGTCCTGGGTCATCTAGTCTGACCCCTGGCTCCAGCCAGCTCCACTCATGACATGCCAACCATATGCATGCCCAAGGTAGAATAAGCTGACTGGTGACTGGCTGAAGGTCACCTACTGAACATTCTAGATTTCAAGGGGCTCTGAAACTGTCTCCAAGATCCTGGGGAGAAGCTGAAACCACTGAATTCACACCTACCTTCTGTATTCTGTAAGTCCTTCGTGGAGGGAGAAAATGCACTCTGGGCTAAGATTAAAATCCAGCAATGGAAAACACTACTTGCTAAACACTCATGTCTCCTTCATCATTTGGCATAACATTTGCCAGTGCTCACTGATATGTGCAGATGTAGATTTTGGGAAGAATTTATATAACTTTAATAGTATTATAGCCTGTCTCACTCTGGCAGGAAAGGCTGTGACCAGGTGAGTTCTCTGTCCGCTCAGTCTGGTGTTTGTGTGTTCACTGGGCAGTCTCAAAAACCCTTATAGTTCTCCTTGTAGTTTTTTAATTATTATTATTATTTTCATCCTGGTCAATCATTGGACAGAGGACACCTTGAAATGGAGGACTGTCCTCTGAAAAGTAGGACACTTGGCCAGTCTAGGAACAATGATTCCAAAATCAGCTTCTGCAGCTTTAACAGCATCTCTCAGTGCACAGGCACATGGTTTGCCTCATCAGCCCCCTGAAACCAGACCAGGACTACCCCTCTCCAGGGTTAAAAAATAGGTCTCATCCCTGTTGCAAAGTTATGCCCAGCTTTTCTTTGTGAGTGGGAATGGTTGCTGCATATGGGAGAAACGTAAAGGAATCCATGGAGGGGCTCTGTCGGATGAAAGTACCTAGATTATCTGGGGTAAACAGAAGGTAGTTTGTAACCTGTGTCTTATGGCCCACAGGACTACTTGGAAGCCATCAAAGAGAAGAACAACAGTGCTGGATCAGCCCAAAGACCTTTCTAGGGCAGTATTCTGTTCCTGCACCGGCCGACCAGTTGTCCCATGGGAAGCCCACATGGACATGAGGGCAAGAGGTGTTCTCGGGCCGCTGGCATTGAGAGGCACACAACCGCCGGTGCCGGAGAGAATATATTGCTTCTGTGACCCATGCCCATTGATCGCTCTCTCCTCCATGCGTTTGTTCACCCTTTAAAACTGTCCAAATTGAGCCAGTTCCCACCTGCGTAGCTCCACCCTTGAATCTGCACAGCCTATCCTGACTCCTGTTTCTTGGTCTCTCACTGGCAGGGGTGGGCAACGTGTAGCCCTCCAGATGTTTGGCCTGCAGCTCCCACCAACCCTCACTAGCTGACTAGGGTTGATCAGACATCCCTGACTTACATTGCATCCAAATCTCTGTGTGAATGTGCATGTGTGAATATTTGCATGTTCGTTGCCCAGCGGTGCATTTTGTTTTCTAGCAAGGTATTAGAGACTTCTGCAGGAGCCATGCGGAATGCAGTGGTGAAAGTGTCATAATTTGATTTGCAGGCTGTTTCTTTTATCAAGTGTACATTTGTATTCCTAGTTCACGGATTGTACCATGCTCCATTGCTGCTGTTGTTATTGTAATCATTGTCATCCTCATCCTCATTATCTCAAGAGATTCAAAAATAACTTCAGCTTGCCATGACTCTTATATGAAAGAGAATTCCTGATATACCAAAGGCTATAAATCACTACACCTACCCGGGTTTATCATTCATCTCCAAGTTTACAAAAAAATCAATACAGTTAGCGTCCACTGTTTAAAAACACCTTTGCCAGATAGCGCAGCCTTCAGGATTGAGGGGACAGGGTGCTCTTAAAGGCGGCCAGTAAAGTGTTTAACAGTATGGCTGGTAATTTATAGAAAGAAAGGTGGAGGGTTGTCCGTGGGGTGGAGAGAAGAACCATACTGGAAAGCAATGACAAGAGGAAAAGTGAACTTGCTGGCTTTCCGCATCCTCTGATTGAGCTGTTTTTCTCGACAATAATTGTTGGTTTCTCCTTGTAACTTTCTTTTGATGCAGTCATGAGCATTTATGGTTCTGAAATGTTGCAACACCTAGCATATAAACTGAAAAGAATAGCAATCATTGTCATACTTTGCATTTCAATATTGTCTTTCATCCTATGGGTAAATACAATGGTTTCCTCTCCCAGCAAAAATAAAATAAAATCATTAATTTTAGGTTAAAGTCCTTTGATAAAAAGACTTTCCAAGGCAGCACTGGATTTTTTTAAAAATGCACTTTATAATTTCAGTTGTTGCTTTCCAGTATCTGCCTAATTGTTTTGTTTTTAGCTTTGGGAATTTAATACACTGGTAGTCAGTTTTATACTGGTGTCAGACAGGACTGACAGGCAGTCCAGGGATCCCAGATAGCATCCTTGAGCAATTTGTCTGCCCCCTGCACCACCCCACTGCACCAGGGAAGGCCTCTGTTCTCATCCTGCCAAGTTTTTCCCCCACATGAGAAATGAGGCTGGAGACCAAATGGAGTGGGAGCCTTATCCTTCTAATCCCTGGCCTACAGAATGGCTCCAGCAGCATAGACATGGCCTGTCAGTGCTGTATCGTGATCATTTTGACTTCCAGAAAGAAGGCCAACCCTCTGAATGGCTTTAGAAGGAGACGGGACATGCTCATGGAGGAGGTGGCTACACCGGCTGCTAGTCCTGATGGCTACCACCAGTAGCAGAGGAGGCATGCCTGTGTGTCCCAGTTGCTGGGGAGCATGGGTAGGAGGGAGCTGTCACACTCATGTCCTGCTCGTGCTGTTCTTGTCAGCATCTGGGTGGCCAATGTGGGGACAGACAGCTGGATCCAGCACGGTCCTCGGTGCACTTATTCTGAGATGTTCTCTCTGGGCCATAGGCACAAGTGCATATTGCTAATTCATTCATAATGCACCATTCGAAAGAGCGACCACGGCTGAGACCTGGGGATGCAGGGAAGGGGGCCTTCAGGTCCCTCGAATGGGCTTTGCAACACTGGCCCTTCTGCCACCCTGAGTAAATCATGCTGAAGAACTTGCAGCCCTGGGCCCAGAGATCCTGGGGGTGGCCGCCTTCTCAACAGCGTGCCCACCAGCTGTTCTCATCTCCATGTACCCTCAACCCCAGCCAACAAAGTCAATGGACAGGAATGTTGGGTGTTGTAGTCCAAAACCATGAGGAGCTCCAGGCTGAGGAAGGCTGATTTATGCTATAGTAGCCTATATGGCATGTGTGTCACCAAGCTGAAAGTAGCCCACCTGACAACACTTCCCCCAACCCACAGCTCAGAGGAGACCCCCAACAGAGGGTTCCTGCGTCCCTGAAAGCAGGCCATTCACGGCAGGTAGGCTGGGCTCGGCCTCGCAGGCCAGAGGGCAGCCCACCCAAACCAGAGGCTCGTGGCTCCACTCCCCAGGCTGACCTCCTTCTGCTGAACCGTCTCCAGCTGCTACTTAAAAAGCAAGACAGCAGGGCAGGACAGGCACTGGGCTGGCATCGCTTGCCCCGAACCCACAGCACCCCAGCCATCCAGAGCTTTCATCAGATCACCGTGTTTCAGCCCAGCTACCTCCCAGGTTCGTCGTGCAGGCGGCATGGAGGATACGCCACCTGGGAGAGGCAGCACATGTATTATTGGCATCGATACGTCACCAAGCATTGTCCTTTCTCAACTCCCTGTTCAGTCCCTGCCTGCACCGCTGTGCGCCATGCTGGACATTCTGGAGTCCAAAATGTCGGGAAGACACCAGTCCAGGGAAGCTTGTTGCAAGGTCCTTGGCATAAGGCCAAGCCCAGCATCCAGCAATTCCCAAACTGCATGCTGTCAGAGGTCCACTGAGATGTCCTGCAGGAGAAAAGAGAGTTAAATAAGGAAAGGCCGCCTTCTGCATCGCTGCGTGGCTGCCTTTCCTGCCCTTGTCTCCTCCCCGCCAGCCTCTGCAGAAGCAAGTGTTTGCCTTCTCTCGGCATCGGGTGCAATCAGGTTGTTATATGGGGAGAATGGCCAGGCCTCAGCAGGGACAGCCCCCTGCATCCCTATCCGAGTCTCCACTCTGGGTGCTGCGGTAGTCATGCAATATGAATATAACATGAAAATAACACATCTTGTTTGCTTTGAATCATTTTATTACATTTTGGTAATATGGAACTATATTAACCATTCATTACAAATGTACAACAATCATCTTATGGGTTCAAGATACATACAAGTATAGGTGTATCTCATGCAGTTAAACACACAAAATTCATTTATATTGATCTAAATTATAGTGTTTCCAGCTCCATCCTAATGCATCCCTGCAACTTGTACCATGCATCGTTCACAATAATTTATTGCATTTCAAAGGAGGCTTGTTCATTATATTCAGCTGTGCTAATTGTAAGTGTGGAGCGATGAGCGCAAGCATGCATTTCAGGAACTGAGGCAAAGGCGCTTGCCACAGGTGGGTTCGGCAAGCCTTGAAAGCAACACCTTCTTGATGTAGAAGACGGACCTTCACAAGGAGGTTTCTGAAACCTGCTCTAAGCCTGGCTGTGTTAGGAAGCCCTCTGAGAACTACGTATGCTGAGGAGCTGTCAAGAGCCCTCACAATCCTGCTTGTGTCAAGGCACACGGGTGGCTATGATGAGCTAATGTTGGTTAGGATGTTATAAATATGGAGGTTCTAGCATGACTGAAGAAGAAATCCTGAGAGAATGAGAAGCATTACGAACATGATGAAGCACTGCCAACCTGACTTGCCAGACAGATAAACATAAGATCTCATTGATGACTGTTTTGTTGGCTAAAAGAGGAATAAGAACTTCTTCTTTTCATAAGAATTGGCTTCCACAACTTCTGTTATGCTTTGCTCACCTGAATTGTATAGTGATGTGTCTTTCTACTTTCCTTATTGCAATAGAGCTTTACTCTCAGACAGCCTTCTGGTTAACAGTGTGAGATAAAAATCCAATAAATAAATGAATATTCTCTAATACTCTTTAAGGAATAAATAGATATTTTGTAACACTACTTTGTGTTATCTGGTCTGAAGGATGGGATGCTTCAGGGACCAAAGCAGATACATTAATTTTTGAAGCCCTAACATTAAGTGGAGATTTATACATTTGTTGCTGGGTGAAATTCACCCATAAAGCTGCAGTTTTCTGTCTTGGTCAGGTGAGTCACAGGTAAGGGAAATGACTTAGTTAGAGCAGGAATAGGTCCCCTCTCTCATAATCAGAAGACCTGCCCTGATCAGTGATGGTTTTGTGCAGGAATGAAGGAAACAGGTGGTTTTCTTCTCATTCTAATGTCACCCTCTGGAGGGATGTTGGTCAGGTAAGCCAGCCCTGCTGCACTTAGGCATAGAATATGCTGCACTCTCGCAATAACCCTGTGAGATAAACTGGCCTAAGCTGGCAAATCTTGTGGCTGAATGAATGGGAATTTAAAACAGGCTCTCCAAATTGAAGGCCAGCCACTATCCCACACTGGCTCATCTGTGGCGCCACCCTTTGAATCCTAAGCACAAACATCTGCACTTGTTAGGTCTTTGGGGCAGGGATCTTTTTCCTTCTCGCTGCTTATGTAGCTCTGAACTTGGATAGCATTGTGTAAAAGGCTCATTATAAATAGAATTAAGTTGTTCTTGTTGGCTAAAGTAAGCAAGGACTAAAACAGTGGATGTGGCCTTAACCTAGAGAGGAGAAACCCCAGCTTTTAAATCTCCACCCTAAATGCTTTCTAAATTCAACCCTTTCTTTTTGTTGTTTTTCCCCACTGAAGGCTGCATTGGTTTTAGCGGGGTGGGAATGTCATGTCTCTTGTTTACACCACTGTCTGCTAGCTTTGGCAGAAAGATTTTATTGGAAGAGATCATTCTTGCAATCTACCATACACCTTCAAGTCAAATCGGATCATCCTGGAGTTGAGAGCCAACTTTTCCTAAAGGGATTGTTTCAACACAGGTATGATTATAGTGGTGCTCCTGTACCTGACGAATCAATAGGTGATTCATGTTCTTCCAGTGAGTGCCTGAGCCCTGAGTAAGGCTTCACCCATGAGCTGTTGATTTGGAGAAATAATTATTCCCTGTCTCTATGGAGGATGCCTTCCCTCCCCTCCCCTCCCCTCCCCTCTCTCTTTCAGTGTCATCAAAGAAGCTAGCCAGAGAGGCATGCAATACTTTCGGGACCAGTCTCTTAAATTACTAAGAGATCTCCTTAAGTTACTCCTTAAGATGCGTCCAGTAATGAGTCTTTATTTATCCTGCCTTCCTCCAAAGTGATGTACATGATGAGCTTTCTCTTTTTCCTTTTGCACTTTCAGCAACTACATGGAATTAAGTAAACCTGCAAGTTGATGATGGGCCCAAAGCCACCTGGTCTACTTCATAGCTGAACAAAGACCGGAACCTGGGTCTCCCAAGCCTCAAGCCCCAGCACGGCACTCTAACCATTGCACCACACTGGCCCTTGTTGTTGTGATGTGCCATCAAGTTGACTCCAGCTGATAGTGACCCTATGAATGAAAACCCTCCAAAATGCCCTGCCCTTCCAGCCAACCCTGTTCAGTTCGAGTAAATTCAGGGCTGTGGCTTCCTTTATTCAGTCAATCCAACTCATATTTTGATCTTTTCTTTTTCTTCCTTTGACTTTTCCTAGCATGATGGTCTTCTCCAGGGGGTTTTACACTGGCTTTTAGACTTCATGCACACATGAAAGAGAGGGAAACAGGAAGAGAGAGAGAGAGAGATTTCCAGTGTTCAAAGACCTTCCATATACATTATTTTGTTGAAATCCTTACAGCTATCAGTTCTGGTGGTAGAGAGGAGGAAAGGGGTTGCAGAAAGAGAGAAAAAGGGGGCAGTCCAGCCCACTGTGCCTTTGGCCTCACTCTTTGCTAGATGTTCCCTTGAAGATGTGGTTCTCCAAAGAGGAAAGGCTCCTCAACCCAGCTTAAAGTAGGTAAGTTGGCACTATTTCACAATCAGAAGACTTCCAGAAGCCCTGGAGATGAGACGGACTCAAAGACATTTTCAATTGTCCAAGGCCAACTGAGCAGGTCCTGGCAAAGATGAAATTTGAACCAGGAAGGGCTCCTCCTGGAATTGGGACTACACCATCTCATCTTCTTGACTAAGCTGTATCCCCAGCAGGAGGTTATCGTGCCATTCAATTTGTGTCTTTTCAGAAGCAAGCCCTACTGTGGATTCAATAGGACTGTTGCATATTCTAGTCTTTCATGCATGCTCTCCCTTGCACACCCTTCTATCCATTCTGTGAATAGGATCCTGTTCCTTGTAAGATAGGTAATTTCCAACCAGATCTCAGGCTTGCACAGCCCTGCATTCATCTAAGGCAAAGCCAAAGATCTCAGAAATGAAGAAAGTGGAAAGTTTTCAGCTAACTGATGCTCAGGCCCGAATCCTTCTGTTTACTCAAAGTTGGAAGTTGGTGCCTTGAGCACAGACAAGGTTTTTTGTTCACATGTGCCAGGGCAAACCTTTGCAAAATTCAGGGCTTGGTCTTGTTTGGTTAGCCAAGCAGATGCCCACAGGAAACCCTCAAGCAGGACAGGAGTGCAACATCCCTTTCCCATCCATGGTGGACATCAGCAAACTCCATCTACAATTGAAAACAGCATACGTGAGTACACAATTGCCCCTAAGAATATCAGAGTCCTTTTCAATCAGACTGAGCACACTTATTTGGCAATAAGCACCATTCAATTCAATGGGACTCACTTCCAAGTAAATTTGCAGTTAGTTTGCCATTTTTCTTCACGCAGCCAGATGTGTCTTGGAGGTCCACAAGCAGAACTACTTAATATTCATCCCACTGCCCTCCTCAGTCTGGTTAACTGCCTCCAAGCCTATAAGTTCTGTGAATGTGTGCAAGTTTATGAAACAAGACTCTCCAAGGGTTTTGATTGCAAATCAAGGTTAGGGGACAAACAATTTGCTGTGAGAAAATGCTGTGAACTTGCTGTTATTTCTTCTGTCATTTTTAATAGTGAGCAGCCTCCCCAATACGGTAGTCTTGAGATGTCTGGGACAACATAGCCATGGTGTCTGGAGACAGCTACACTGCAGCACCAACACAACTGGAGGGTACCAGGTAGCAGGACTAGGAGGCCCCAACTTCTCCAACCTGGTGCCCTCCAGTTGTGTTGGTGCTCCTAGTCCTGCTTTCACAGGGCATTTAAGCTCCATGGAACTCAATGGGGCTTCCTTCTGAGTAGACACCTACAGGGGTACTCTGTAAAATAGTGCCAGGTGGTCACCTCCCCCCCTCACATGATTTTCATGGCAAGTTGGTGAAGTAGAATTCCTAGGAAGAATAAGAGTACAGTCCTCTGTGTATCTACTCATACACGGCATTCATTTAATTCAGTGGGACTTACCCATAAGTACATTTCTATCTGCTTGCAGCCCAACCAAGCTACCATTTGGGAGTATAATTATTATTACATTTTGATACCGCCCTCAGCTGAAACTCTCTGGGAGGATCATTTAAGTCACCCATCCAGATTTCAACCAGACTTGACCCTGTTTAGCTTCCAAGATTAGGCAGGATCAGGCATTTAAGGCTATATGGAAGCTAGCTATGGGAATAACAGTTCTTCTCAGTCAGTTCAATCCTGAACAAATGTTTATGCTCCTCTGGCCCAAGATGCACCAAAGTTCACTTTTTCTGCTCCAGAACTGGCTTCCTCTGTCAGCCTGAGACTTCAGGCATGCGTGCAGTACGGGCAGACAATCCTGCGGAAGTCAATGATTCATTTGATTTCTTTAATAAAAATGGGTGGTCCAGATAGAACTGCAAGCGCCTCACCCAAGTCCACCTGGAGATAGGAGAAGACCGGAAGGTAAACCAAGGACAGACAAAGTATTCTGTACATCAACAAAATTACTGTCCTTCAACTGACTTTAATTCGCTGTGGCTGCAGTTTTGCTCCCATTAAAGCTAATGGATATCCCACTAAATTTAATCAATCAGGATTCTGACCTCGGTTCAGAACCCTTATTTAGACTATCACTTGCGAGTGCATTTTTGTTGTGTTGCTGGGTAAGGAACCTCTCACACCAGTGTCTATGTATAGAGAGAGTTCAAGTGGAGAACTGTAGACATTGAAATAATGTAATATGATTTAGGGCACAGTTCTATGCATGTTTAGACCTATGACTTCCAGCATGCCACAGCTAGTTGTGACCTTTCTCTCTCTCTAACATGCATAGGATTGGAGCTTGAGTAATCTCTAGGCACTGTAACCTGTGATGTCCAAATAAATTGGGACAGGAGGAGGTTGGTAGTTCTTTGACAAAACATTTTACATAAAAGTTTCATGTAAATGTTACATTCACACTCACTCCTACAATTTCTAAATCTGTGCTTTCTAGATTAGTATTTTTTTTTCCTCTTTATGAGACCAAGTGAGACACAGAGCTATCATCACTGCGGAAATTACATGGAAAATGTGGTTCTTTAGCACTCTCTAAAGCTTTTCAAGAGGAAAATTGGATTTTATTTTTATTGTTGAATACAGATATTGCTTAATTAAGTGATTTCAGCTCCAGCTAATGCACTGGGTGTGTCTTACCATCTCATTCACAGAGTTATTGTCTGTCAGTGAATAAAAATCTCTCTTACTCCTCAAACAGGACTGGAACTCTTACTTGACAATAGCAATAACGTACATGAATAGAGGGTTTGATCCATATTTAAAAATACCTACAGCAGGCACACTGACATTAGTGGAGCTTAAGTTGGTCATGGCTTACTTCCCAATTCATTTCAATGGGCCTAGTCTAATTATTACTAAATCTGCATCCATCCATATTGTTTTGTAAGAACTTCATGTGGGTAATTTTTCATTATGCATTCAAACAATTCAGTAGGGTGAGCTGAAGCCATGGTCACTGAAGTCAAAGATGAAAGAACAGTGTCTCATAAAGCCCTCAAGGGAGTCAATGGATGAGACGACATTTTAACCTAAACCTTTAGCTCAGCTCTACATAGGAGCTCTCAGCAGAAGCTAGACAAGAAGGAAAATTCTACTGCTGCATCTTGGAAATACAACTGGCCAAGTTCAACTGACTCCAAAAGAATTGACAGCTTTACAATTGCAAGGCATTTGTTCCAAAAGAATAGCAATGCTATTATACAATTCCTTACAAGCATTTCTTTCCTATCTTTCCTTTTTCTGAGTTTCTAGCTTAAACGTGGACATCTCCAGTGACTTTTGGCTACTGCAATAAAATATTTGACTGCCTGAATGAAAAAAAAACATGTGGAAAACAAATTTAAATATCTTCCTGTTTTTATTGTTATTATTTTTGCCCAGAGCCTGCCATGGGAAATGTCTGCCTTGGTGGAGGTTTAAGGCTGCCCTCCTAAAACAGTTGGTTCCAAGGGCTAAATGGCTTGGGTCCAAGATACCTGAAGGACCACCTGCTCCCATCTGTACCTACCCACCCCCTCAGATTGGGTGAGGTGGTCCTTCTAAAAGAGCCATCCTCTAAGAAGGATGGTAAATAGAAGAGGGGCCTTTTCAGTGGTTGTGCCTCATTTATGGAATGGCCTCCCAAGAACAGTTCACCTGGCACCCTCATTGCATTCTTTTTGGTGCCAGGCAAAAACCATTCTACGTGTTCTCCAAACATTTTAATAACTGATTTTATACTGTTAAACGTTAAGGTATATAGTTTTATATCGTTCTATAGTTTTAACATACTATTTCAATTCTATTCACATCTAATGTCTTAGCGGCATATTGAATATTTTTCATGTATTGTTATTGTATTTTGTTACTACAAGTTTAAATGTTTCTATTGTGCATTATTATTTTATATTGCTATGCATTTTTTGCTGTTTTGCTTTATTGTTGTTATTTGATGTTTATACTTTGCTTTTACTGTTGCCTTTTTTGGGGGTGTGGTAATTGCCTTAATTTATTATTGTGTTGCGTGGCTGCAGTCAAATCTACATGGAAGTGAACCCCACCAAATGCAGTCAGACTTAATTCTGAATAAATATACTTAGCTGGGACTGCACAATTCTCAGTGTATTCTTCTGCAAGATTTTTGGCTTGGCCTCCTTTTGTGCTTTGCAAATACACAGAACAGTGCCCTCCTCTTTTTGTGCTTTCCTTCAAGCTTGTTAAAATGATGTTACTGGATACAAATGACATTCATTTTCCAAGAATTTAATTATGAACATGTGTGGGGGTACATAAATGTGTGTGTGTGTGTGTGTGTGTGTGTGTGTGTGTGTGTGTGTGTGTGTGAGAGAGAGAGAGAGAGAGAGAGAGAGAGAGAGAGAGAGAGAGAGAGAGAGAGAGAGAGAGAGAGAGAATTCAGATAAAGGTATTTAGGTGTATCTCAGATTATTCCTGGGCCCATTCTGTGCTCATTAGACATCACCTTGAGTACTGTGTCAGTTTGGGACACCACAGTGAAAATTCAGATACATTAGAATGTGCTTAGAAAAGGCAACAAAGAAGATCAGGGAATGAGGAATGAAGTCCTAGGAGGACCAAGATGGAAGGACCAGGTACCTCTAGCCTTGAAAGCAGAAGACTGAGGGGGATATGATAGCACATCTGAAGTACCTAAAGGCTTGTTGTCACACAGAAGAGGGCTGCAACCTAGTCTTAACATCCAAGACTTGGGACATGGAATAGCAGGCTTAAGGTAGAGACAAGCAGATGTTGGTTAAACTTCAGATCAAACTTCCTAGCCGTCAGAACAGCCAGAGGATGGAAGTGACTCCCCAGGGGCCTCTCCATCACTGAATATACTCAAGCCAGGACTGCAGAGCCATCTGTTGGGGGCTGGACTTGAAAGTCTAAATAGCTCCTTCTAATCATATGTGATGAGTACACTAAAAGCTGAATACTATCATGAGAAAATGGCTTTTCTGAGCATGAGCAGAGTATCCTCTTCTCTTGAAGGCAAGACTTTTAAGCATGTTTGATTTGCCCCCCTGCTTCCCTCAACTCTCTGTCTAGAAGGTGTGCACTCTTAGAAGTGACTGGACACATACCTGGCCCATTGCACCATGATTGCACTGCCAAGCGGTGCAAGACCCTTTTCATGTTTCTGGCACAGAAACTGCTGCTGTATATTTTTATTTATTCATTACAATTCACAAAACAAAATAAAATGTCACACAGTAAAATATAAAAACCTTAAGTTTAAAAAAGGCACAGGTTTTTTAAATGTGGTAAAATCTAGCAGCAGTGCAAAGATCTAAAAATGCAGCAGCACACATTTTAGAATGAACTAAAAAACCTGGGAAAATTAAAATGTATTTGACTTGGTGCCAGAAAAGTTGGAATGCAAGCACCAGGTGAGTTTCTCTGGGAAGGTCACTCCACTGGGGTGCCACCACTGAAAATGTCTTCTCCTTGGTAGCCACCCATCTCACCTGATTTAGCAGGAGCACCTAGAGAAAGACCTCTAAGGTTGATCTTAGGGTCTGGGCAGGTACATATGGAAGAAGGCAACCCTTCAAGTAGTTTGGTGGTTCAGGTAAGGCCAGGCCAAGACATTTTGCTGCCTGGCAAAATTTCTTCCCTCCATTCCATCCCATGTGCAGAAGCTCACTAGGCTGGCCATGGAATCCTCACTGCACCTGAGAGCAGCCAAGGCACAAGGCACTCCCAGCAACGTTGTCCAGCATCCTGGTACGGGTGCCGTTCGCTCTCTTCTGGCTGGCCTCTCTTCCAACAAACCCTGCAGTGCAGCAGCAACAGTGCCGGTATCCATCGTGTGAACACCATGGAGTGTGAACCGTGCCCTTTGGACTGCTTGCTGCAGGCTGGCTGCCAGGCTGTCTCTTTGCCTGCTCACTCCGTGAGGAGTCTTCCCAACGGTGCTGTGCAACACCTGCGGCACAAGATGATTTTGTGAAACAGGCAGCAACAAGAACGTATCAGCAGTGGTAGGGTGTCAGCTCAGGAGGATGGGAATAGGGGCCCGTGGTGTGTGTGTGCGGGTACCCCCTGCCACATCTGTGGCCAGAAGCTGTGGTCTACCCCTGCCTACTGATAGCACAGCCCCTGTCCTGGTCACATGAAAAAGTCCATATAATGAGATCCAGTGTGGTGTAGTGGTTAAGAGCACGGGACTGGGACTCGGACGATCTGGATTCTAGTCCCCACTGAGCCATGGAGCCGACTGGGTGACTTTGGGCCAGTCACAGACTCTCAGCCCAACCCACCTCACAGGGTTGTTGTTGTGGGGATAAGATGGAGGAGGAGAATGATGTAAGCTGCCTTGAGCCCTTTGTAGGAAAAAGGCAGGATATAAATTGATAGATAGATAAATAAATAAAGCTTTCCTGCATTATATATATATATATATATATATATATATATATATATATAATGGGAAGCCATCCAAAGACCCTGGTATTGGACAACGTATAAAAACTTTAAATAAATAAATAAATTCCCAGACACTGGAGCATTGCTTAGAGATGAATGGATCTGCAAAGATTGGTCTTGTCAAAGTCCTGGCATTTTGTTTCCATTCTGCATAAGGTGATTCTCCCCCTTAAGTCTATACATATTTTTGTGAACATGTTTCCCATGTACACATTGTTGTGTGCACACATAAAGCAGAGGCGCAGAAGTTTAGGCCCTCCAGGGGTCCCTATATAACCTCCTGAGGTTTCCTATAATCCCCACCTCCTTCCTTTAGCCTCACCCCCTTCCTCTCAACCGTATATTGTTTGGTAGTTTCCCCAGCTTTTATGCTGTTCCCTATTAGGAAAAGTGGAAGTTCCTTTGCTAAGGCTTAGTAACAGGCAGTAAGTGTTTTCATCACTGGAAATCAGTCCCTAAGAACATATCCAAAATGAAATTTGACCGTGAGGTTGAAATAATTTCAGTACCTCTGAATTAAGCTGTGTTTGTACAAATTTTAGTAGATCGTTTTCTTCATACATTTTTCAAATACGTGCTTGTCAAATCCTTCCTTTCTTCTGCAGAATGCATCACCAGTTCAGAAATTTAGTTTTACAGCCACAAACTGCATTCTGTTCTGCAAGCTGTGGAAGAAGAAAATCTCACTGGAGGAAAGTTCTCACCCATCCCTACTGCTACTGCGGGAAGGAACCACAGCGTGGCTGCAGCTTCTGACACATGAGGAAAACAGAGGCTGTGTTACAGCACCTGCTGTGCTACTAAGCACAACATGGAGATGTGTTTGGAAACAGAGCTTTGCTATAATCTCGCCATCCCTCAGAATGTGTCCGTCACTGCAAGGGAGAGTATGCAGTCCTTTTAGGTAGGAGGCTTACTTCCAAGCAAGTCCAGAAGTTTAAGTACTGTTGGCACCTGCACATCTTAATTGCATCAAATTGTGAAACGGGATCTCATAGCCAAGAGTCTACTCCATAGTGTGTCACCTCTTGTGCCATGTTTTCGTGGCACACTCTCAAAGTTCGTATCTTCAGGGTGCTTGCTCCATAACAGATGCAAGGAAATAGTGGTCCTTGTTGTGGGTTGAAGGCTAGCACCAACCCAGTGCAGCATTCTCCCCATGCTCCCAGAGAGACAGTGGATCCAACAAGGTCCATGTTGTTTGCTATATAATTATTATGCACTGACCATGTCTCTGGCACTGAATTAGGACTGAGATAGGAATGATAAAGAACTCTACATACTGAAGAGAGCTACAGGCAAGGAGTTATTATTACTACCCATCTTGTGCCAGGCAGACAGAAACAGAGAAAGCTTCACAGAACACATCACTATGTACTTGACAAACTTCTTCCTGTCCTTCTTGCCACCTAGTCCTGGCTGCCATTCTCCTCCACAGCAAGCCTGTGCATGCTGACACAGAGCTAATTCCTACTGTTTCATGGGGCTTACTCCCAGGTAAATGAGCATCACATGGCAGCCTCTCAGCTGAATGACTTTTTACTTCAGACTTTCCCGGCCTGATGCGCTTTGGACTGCAGTCTCCAGCAGTGCCAGGCATTATGATCAATGTCACCTGCAGTGTGAAATGCTACAGACCATTCTTTCATTCCATTCTCTTGCAAACGTAGCTGTGCCTATCTCAGGAAAGGTTTGCCTGAATAAGACTGGTGAGACTGACCCCACACTGACAGGCTTATGCACACCTATTGGGCAGGTATGAGCTCAACGGGCCTTGCTCCCAGGTGAGTATGTATAGGATTGCATTCTGTGCCTGTTACCCTAAGATGCACTTTCATGGAATTAAGGTGTATTGAACTTCGTGAGGCTTACTCCTGAGTAAGGATGAACACATCTCAGAGATTCCGTTTCTATCGGATTATCATTCTGCCTCCCCCCTCTTAAATTCAGTTCATCCCATTTCTTTTAATACTAATGAAAATCTATAAATATTTTGTGTGCCTTCACCTAATAGATTTTTTTTTTCTTTTTGGGTCAGGGATTTTCCGAGCATACTGCCTTTAAAAATTTTTTTTATTTTTTATTAGCATACCCATTTTTGCGTGCACTTCCCCTAATTTTTCAATTGGAAGTGCCCATTGCGAAATTCATGGAAGTACACATTGCAAAGGATCCCCGGGGCAAAATGAACGTTCGTATTAACATGCGAACCGAACTGATTCCGTTCCCGTTCCCACGACGGCTTTAGGATTGAAGCGCAAAGTTAAGCGCAGTCCTAGCGCCCAGTGCCCCATCTGCGGCAGTACCGCCACCCATCTCATTGTCGGGGGCGAAGGCTGGGGGCGCGGCAGCCTTCCCGCTTCCGAGAGCCAAGCGGCATCCCGCGGCCAGCCTTCGGTCGGGGAGCATCCGACAAGGCCGAGGTGGTGCTGACGTCACCGATTGGACGATGGGTAATCCGAACCCCCGATGACGGACGGCCAGCCCGGCTCCGCCCCCCGAGGGCCCGCCCCTTCCCAACTCTGCGGCGCTTCCCGGCATCTGTAACATTTTTATGGTTCCTGCTTGGAATCCCATCGCCTTGTATCCCGATTGCTGCAGAAGCAACACGAGCAAACCCAATATGTGCTTCGTTGGCTGAAGACAGCAAAGCGGATTTATGGCATGCTGATCTCTGATGTATCTTTAAAAAATAACGAAACAAAACAACACAAAAATGAAGAAGCCGAGTCAGCCCTCCAAGCAGAAGCCGAGAAGTTAATTAAAGGCAGGGCGATAATTCCGTGCAAAAGTGATGGCTTAATGCAAACTCTCGGAAATCCATGTATACAGACCAGGTTATTTTTTTTTCTCCACGCCCCCTCCACACACACTTCCCCCTCCTCACCCAAATCCCCCCACTGGCTCCATAATTTTAGGAATGTGGGCGGGTGTTGCTGGAATAGGTCCCATCTATTGTTCATTCTAACAAGAATGGAACCCTTCTATCCAAGCAGGTATGGAACCAGGGGCGTGGAGGTTTTACATTGTTTTCTTTTCTTTTTTGCACATGGGAAGGGGGCAAAGGAGACACCAGTAGTGTGCATAATTAATTAAAATTAATCGGACATGAAAAATACACAGATTCAGTTGTGGGTATTAATATTAGAAACACACAGCTTAGACTTTTCTAAATTCCCCCAAATGCCTTTTCCATTCAGTGCACTGTATCCAATATTAGTCTTAACTTCACTCCCATTCATTGCAATGGGTCTATTCACACTAGAACCTTTGGCTCATTGGCTTTGGCTGCAACACTTCATTGAACAAGTGGGGTTTACTTCGGAGAAGCCAGTTGGTTGCACCATTTGTGCCATTATAAGTGCAATAAGCATGTCTACTTAGAAATAAGTAGTACTGAATTAAATGGGACTTATTTCCAGAAAAGCATGTATATAGGATTGCAGCTTTATATATGAAGGAGAAGCAGCTTTATATGAAGGAGCGCTTACATCCATATTTGCCCAGTCGCCCCCTGAGATCGGCGGGAGAGGCCCTTCTCCGGGAGCCCTCCGTGAGAGAAATTAGGAGGGTGGCTACTCGGAGAAGGGCTTTCTCAGCGGTGGCGCCTAAGTTATGGAATGCGCTCCCCAGAGAGGTCCGCCTGGCGCCGTCGTTATTTGTTTTTCGGCGCCAGGCTAAGACCTTTTTATTTAAGCAACATTTTAAATGCTAAATACAATTGAATTTTATCTGGCCAGGGCGGCTTATTTTATAATGTGAGTTTTAATTAAGATTATTTTATATGGATTTTAACTTGTTTTATCTATGTTGTAAGCCGCCCCGAGGCTTCGGCGAATGGGGCGGCATAAAAATGTTTTAATAAATAAATAAATAATAAATATATCCTCAGCCCATGCAAAATCTAAGTTTGCTTTACTGCATATTCTTCCCGTTACCCAGACCTCTGTCTTTCCCTCCCTGTCCTTCCATTTCCATTTATATTGGCATGTCTCTGGGGCAGATGCTGTTGCTTGTATCACTCTAGAAATCACCATGGTCTGATATAAAACAGTACCAATGCTACATTTTGTTTATACCATTACTAGGCAAAATAAAATATGGTTGAAGCTGAAAGAATAAGACTGTGCAGGCCTATCACTTATCCCATCTAACTCTCCACTGGCTGATGAAACAAAAGGCTCACTTGAGGGATGATTCATTGGTACATGCCCATCCAAAGATGAGCTCATGTGCTTGAAACAGTATTGCCACCAACAGAACAGTGCATTTATTTTTTTTATCACTTCATTGTTGGTGGCATATTTGCACCACCAACCCTGTGAAGTAAGCAAGCTGCAAGACTCCCCTTGTCTTTATTTCTCAGAATATATTTAGTCTTCCATCACCAGACTCCCATATGTTTTAAATATCATTCATTCTGTGCCTTAAGCAGGCAGACCTATGGCTTTTCTCTGCTGAGAACAGGGCTTCTTTTTAACTCAGACTTAGCAACCAGTTTCATGTACTTGCCAAGCAGTACAGCAACACGGACAGACCAATCTCTGGACTAGACCAGAGGACCCCATCCACTCTCATTTCCCATTCAATAGATGCACTCAAGAGCCAAGCTGAACTGCAGAAATAGTTTCCTTTAAAAAATATTTGCTCACTAAACTTGCTCACCGGTGTCTCCGGATAAGGTTGGAACAATTTCTGTCCAAACCCCAGGAAAGCAGTGACCAGAATAATGATAAGCAAGTTAGAATAATGATAGTGCTAATAAAGTGTATCATTAATATTCTAACAGTAACTCAGCAAAGCAGATTACTGGGAACTCTTACTGAGTCAGAACATGGATTCCTCCAGCCAAGTTTGTCAGCACTGACTGACTGCTGCTCTCCTGGGGTTTGGACAGGAATCATTCTGGCCCTATCTGGAGCTACCTGGGACCAAGTCTGGGATGTTTTGCATGCCCTGCACCTGCTCCACCTCAGAGATAAGGCCCCTCATTGGGTGGCCACAGGATTTGACCATGGGATTTGGTCCAACCCAGGCATCCTGCTTTGGGTTGGAGGATACTTTAAAAGACACCAAAACACCTGTGTCAGGTGATGTACAGTTTCTTGGATACAAGGATGAAACATGGTGCCAAATGTTAATAGACATGAAAACAAAAGCTTACACTCTTCTGAAGCTTACTGGTTCCCTGGACTGACTGTGTGTGTGTGTGGGGGGGGGGGTGCTCCACAGACTTCCAAAGGTGCCCGATGAGCAGTGTGTCAATTCTTCCCTCACAGGCTGAGAAGGAAAGACAACACTCCTTGCCATGTTTTTCATCCCCCAATCGTTCCTCTCTCCCAGCACTGCAGAAGCTACCAGGATGCACCCAGGCCCCCTACACCTTCCTGGGAATGAAGCTATTTCAGTAAGGTGTACAGCTTTGTTCTTTAAGCATCAGTCCCTGAGGGTCTAATTGATTACTAAAAGTGAATTTATTCATAAAGTGATGGTTGTACCCACCAAACTTCTCAGGGTATGACTCAACTCTTACTTTAGATCTGAGGTGTATTTTCTTCCTTTCATTTTTATGATGACCTATTTTGATATTATTTGGGTAGATAACAAAATGGGGAATCACATAGCTCTGCTTCTTTCTTCCTCTAAAGTCCCAGTTGGCCATGATAGCCTGATTTTCTAATCCATTCTTTCTTAAAGAGAAAATAGAGTTAGTATACAGTTGCTATGACTCATTTTGATGTTGTTTAGTCTCATTGATGACTTACTAGTCCCTCTATTTTCTGTGTTTTGGGGTACCCTTAAAGGCTGTATGCCCCTACCAGGGAGAGTAGGGTGGTGCCTGAGATGTCCAGAGGTTCTTCTGTCAATTGAACAACTTTGTTCTCATGGCAAAGGCAGGACTTCTCTGCACAAGGAATGAGGAGAGCAATTCAAGGCCAATGTCTCTGGTGCTCTTAAGAAGCTGAAGGCCATGACAGGCTTCGGGACACTAGAAACCCTCAACCTCTGGTAACAATACCATGTCTCCCTGGGCCTTCAAGTGGAAGAGTTTTGCTTTGGCCCCTGACAACTACCCAAAAGAGAAAGAAAAGGTTTTAAAATGCAGGTATTTCTGTGGAGACTGGGAGGCTCCAGGCAGGGGAATTTAAAAGGACCCATCAGCAGTCTATGAGAACCTGTTCATGTATCCATGAGGTAATCCCCCTAGTACTTCCTGAAGATAAGCTGAGTTAGTGTAGAAGAATTATAAAAATGCATACTGGTCTCTCCAGCCACCTGGGTTTGCTCTTTGTTAAAAGATCTTTCCAGGAGTGGAGAGAGCAACTGTTCCTCTCTCTCATGGACACACATATATTTTATCCTCAGGACAGCCTTGAGAGGTTGATCAGTCTGCAAGTCTGTAACTGGTTCAAAGTCACCCAATGAGCTGGGTCAAGTGGGAACTAGAATGTGAATCTCCTGAGCCCCCCAGTTCAGCATTCTAACCATTGCATGACACTGGCTCTCTGGCTGCTAATTATCAAGCATGCATGTGTTATTCTAAGGTGCCTTTCTCCAACCTGGTATCCTTCACACATTCTTGGAGATCAACTCCCATCCGTTCCACCCAACACAGCCAATTATTAGGAATGATGGGAGTTGTAGTCAAAATCATCCTGAGGGTACCTGATTGGGAAAGGTTGCAAAATGGAATTTGGTACATCACAAATGGGTGGGAAGTAGCTCTCCAGATGCTTTAGACTTCTACTCTCATCATTCCTGACCGTTGCCTTTGTTGGCAGTAGCATTTGTTTATTCAGTCCCATAGATTTCAGTAAGGTTTCCTTTCACCTGGGTGTGCTTATAAGTACAGGCTTGCAATCCAAAGCCCTCATAGCAGAATAACATCTGCCAGGTGGAGATGTCTGCATCGCATCATCACAACACATAACATTATTAGGTTCAACTAGTTCTTAAGACACCGGAGTATTACCCGCTCCAACTCCATGTCAATTAACCTGGAATTACAATGCTTGCTTAGTTACATAATCAGCCATTCCTAGGCCAAATGAGAATCCTCTCTTAGCGGCCATGTGTCAGCCTGGCCTCCAAGAGTCTGCAGAATTGTTTCCAGAAGCTGTCGCCCCCACCCCTGCAATCCTGTTATGCAATCCTTACTCCAAAGTAAGCCCCAATGAATTCGATGGGACTTCCAAGCAGCACTGCTCAATGAGGCACCTTCCAGATGAGCTGGATAATGTAGCCCTGTGCTTTGCACCAATGCTGTGCTAGCTGAATATAATGGGAGCTGTGACTGGGAAGACTGATAGAGGAGCAGTCTTAACATGGTGGCAATCAACCATGCCTTGGGGTAGATTGACTTCCATATGAATTCAAGGAAGACAGGATTCCTTTGGTTTATCCTGAATTTTTTGGCCATCTAATTTCATTGGGTTACCTCCTTTTTACCACACACTCACACACAGGTTTCGTACTATAGGATGGGGAAGCACTTTCCCCCCTTCTCCCTTTATAATCTTAGAAACTTCCCTTGTGCGCCCGCACTGTACTTTTTCTTTTCTACAGTAAACATGGACATGAATCACTCCATTCACTCTATCAAATCCTTCTGCCGTGGAGAGAACGGACCTCCACGTGGATTTTGGGTCTGCAAGCGGCCATACCAGTGATGTACATAAGGGCATCATAATATTTTTGATCCTTTCCTAATAATCCCCAAAGCTGCATTTCCCTTAATCTGCTGCCTTTCTACTGGTACCACCCTGGCAATAAGCCCCATTGAACTCTGCAGGACTTATTTCTGGGAAGACCTGTACAGAATTGTACTGTAAGTAAGATAAGCTGAGAACTTTTATTGGACCAATCTGCCCACTGTCTGGAATTGTCCAAGCATCCCCATAGTGCAGGTAAGAGTCACAATGCCTAAATTTATAGCTGAGGTGAAACTCAGCAGAAAGCTTCTCAGCTCATGCTCACTGCTGACTCTAAAGCAGAGATGGCTAGAATTCCGACTTACAATATCTCTTTTTCCTCTTCTTTTTCTTGAACCTGAAACTTCACCAACTGGAGCTTGGTGCAAAGAGACATAAAGCATTTTAAGTCCAGAAATGTGTCTGAAACATCAGGACTGCAGTCTAATGAGCCCTGGATATTATTATGCATGATGTCAAAAGCACACACATCTCTTGGCTGCAAAAGTGGTGCTTGTTCTCTTGACTTTGCCCCAGTTCTTACATAGCATTAAAAAAATCAAGCTGCAGAACCAATGCATTCCATTTTGCTTTCCTTCTGGAGCTTGGTGCGTTTTGCTTCATTGCAGTGCTAACTTCTGAGCTAGTGCCCTCGTCCCAGAAGGCATCCAGTCTGGCATGGTCTCAATTCCCAGCCTCTTTCTTCCCTCTGGAAGACATGCTGTGCTGGAAGGCAGGCAGGCATTTTTCCCACCCCAGTGAAAAGGAGGCGCTGTCAGATGGAGGGAGCTGGGCTGGCTGTAACAGGGGGCAAGCAATTTGTCACAGTGAAGGAAGCTGAGCTTCTTTTCCAAGAAGAGCCAACCCAGAGCCAATCCTCGGTGGTTGCTTGACTCAGAAGTTGGCTTTCATTTTATAAGATCCCTGCCTTCTTTTGCTATTCAGAAAAGTCTGGATGTCCCAGTAGATTCCTTGGACTGGGGGGGTGGACTGTGGAGGAGTGAGAGGGACCCAAAGTTACTGAGGTTTCGGGGTGGGGCACAGAAAAAGTCATTTCTTGTCTCTCTCAGGGACAGCTAGCTGGAGACGGATCTCTTTTTCCAAATGCTGGACTCCTCCTTTAGAAAATGAATTTCGGGACATACTTTGTATATTTCATAGCTGATCAGCATTGGAATGCCTTAAGCTAACAAATTTATTCAGCCAGAAGCTTTTGTGGATGCCCTCTCTCCCCATCTATGTTCTCTCCATATATGATTGAAGAAGTGAAAAGACGCTGGCTGCATGAAGAGAGCCTAAACTGAAGTTGATGTATAAAAAAAGGAAAGAGAAGCTCAAGGAGTCTTCATCTCTAGGGCTGAAGATAAAGTCTTTCTCTCTGCTGTCTTTCTCTCTTTTCCAACCTGATGCCGTTCAGATGAGTTGGAGTGCAACTCCCAACATGCTGGCTGGGAATGATGAAAGTTGCAATGAGACATCTGGAGGGCACCAGTTTGGGGAAGGCTGAGCCACAGAGAAAAAGAGGGAGAGAAAGTTGGAGGAAGGGACTTCCTTATTCCGGCTCCTACACTTCTGCTGATCAGACACACAAGAGGTACATTTTCCTGGACTTTCTGCACTGCTGCAGATAAAAACAGTAGTATACCGACCACCATTCAGCATCATGAGAATCGGTCACTCAAAGGTGCCTACACTTCACTACACTTCACAATGATTTGAAGATTAGTTGGTTATCTCCAGTCCTAACTAGCTTCAAACTCCTTCCAGGGTGATCCTATGCATCTAATCTCAGAAGAAAGTACTATTGATTTCAATAGGCAGGTGTGGGTTGGAATCCTTGGCTCTGTACTGATGCAGAAGATCTTGATCAAGCCTTGGTTACTGCAAATAGGACAGGAGGGAGGTCCAGCTCTGCTGCTAGATTTCTGGATGATGTGCAGTAGATCAGCAAGAATTCTCAACTCCCAAGTTGTTCAGCAATGCCAGCAGCAAAGACCCCACCCCACTTCACCAGTGGCTGCAATACAAAAGCCTTTGGATGACTATGAGTGGATTTAGCTATTCACTGTGAACCTGGAGTCATTTCTGGTACTCAAAACATTTTCCTGTGCTCAGAACTCTTTCAGCCTAAGTACAGTATGTGTCATTTGCTGTAGGCTCCAGTTGATGGGTCTTGGGGTTCAGGTAATATGCCCATGTTAGATCCTGCAAGCTGATAGCCTGCCCGCCCCGAAAGTTTGGCAGGAGAGATGTGTTGGCCACACTTGGAGCTGGTAAGATTTCAGACTGGTTAGATTTTTTTATTGATTGATTTTATATACTGCCCAATAGCCAAAACTCTGCGGGGGGGGGGGGGTTTACAGCAACTGACAAAATGCTAATCACAGGTACAACAATAAAATATAGCATAAAATACAGATACAGTAAAATATAGCATTAAAAATTCTGGTAAATAAAATGTAAAACAATATAAGCAGCCAAAACAATTTTGGTGATGGTCGTGGTGATGAAAACTAGACCTAATAAAAGCTGACACGTCTCATCTTATACCATTAAACCTCTGGGTGCTGAAGACAGTCTTAGCTTGGTGCCAAAAGGATGGCAGTGTTGGAGCCAGGCATGCCTCAGTGAGGTGATCATTTTACAGTTTGGGGGGGGGGGGCGCTGAGAAGGCCTCCCTTGTTGCCATCTTCTAAGCTTCCCTTGGCGATAGGTGGCATGTGGAGGAAGCCTTCAGATGTAGACAGTAGCTTCCAGGAAAGAAGTGCTCCATCAGATACTGTAGTCCAAGCTTTGTAGGGATTTCTCAATTAAAACCAGCACCTTGAACACTGATGATCATCTCCTACTAGAACCTCGAGGTCCTCTAGATACAAAGCTGTGGCAGTACAGGTGGCACAAGGACTGTGTTCAACTCAGGAATTTATTTGAGTACCAGAGTGGAGCTTATTTTATGTATTTAATGAATTAATTTCTATCCTGTCCAATAGCAGAAGCTCTCTGAGAAGTTCACAACCCCTTTTTTAAGAACCAATAAAAGAACCATTGTATTAAAAAACATATTAAAATGCCATTAAAAGTTTACAGCACAAAAAGCTTGTGTAGCCTTTCATAGATGAACAAATTCATTCATACAAACCACCGCAACATACGCATAGAATCTCTGTGGATTTCAGAAGGTTAATCAAAAAGTTCGTCGTTTTCGCTTATGTTAGAATATATGGTGTCATCCCACTTGCCCATTGGCAAGGAAAGGAACCGAAGCAGCCTTCTGCTCCCCTCCACCTAACCTATGGAGGGTCAGTGTGGTGGAGAGGCTGGAATGTTGGGCTGGGATTCTGGAGATCGGGGTTCAAGTCCCTCCTTTTCCAGAAAGCTCACTGGGTGACTTTGGGCCAATCCCCGACTCTTAGCCTAGCCTGCCTTACAAGGCTGTTGTGGAGAGGAGGAGAATCATGTAAGCCACTTTGGGTTGCTTGCTCCAAGAAAAAGGACGGGATGCAACTGAGCAGAGCCAAAGGCTGGCTTGATCCAAATGTCTCTGTCCATCCATGGACCTTTCTTCCTATCTCCTCAAGACCATGCCCCAGTTTCCCTGATGCCCAGCCCAGCTTATTTCAGGTAGATGCCAAGCAATCGATGGTGCAGTGGAGCCAGGCTTCCGGGGCACGTGGCACCCTACTCTTTTTGACTAGCAGGGGCTCCGCACCCCGACATACCCGCTCCCTCTGAGCTTGGCTGCCCTCTGCCCTGTAGCTGGGGAGGGAGGAAGGCGCTTTCAAGCGCGAAGAGGGTGAGCCGCCAATTTAGACCCTTTTGCTTTACGGAAGGCTGCTCCCCGTGGAAATGGAGCTTCAGAACCCGCTTGCGCATGCGGATCAGTGCAGTCGAGTGCCTGGAAACTCCTGGGGGCGCGGCGATGGGCACTTGGACGGGAAACCGCTGCACCTGGCTAAGACCCCCTTCCTGCCTTGCCTTGCCTTGCCTTGCCTTCTCCCGAGCTCCCCTACGCGCAGCGCCAACCTCCCGCAGGAAAGCTACAATTCAGTTCAGAACCCGCCTCGCCCAAGGTCCCTTCTCCAAATTCCTCACCAAGCGGGGCGGGGGATGTTTTGTTATTAATAATAGCAGGCCCTGCACAGTCATCAATTTTAAGGCAACCCAGTTCGACTCTCTCCCCAGCCAAGGAGGAGACCTCCTCAGCCTCTCCAAGGGATGGCTGGTACTTCAGCCCATAATCCACATGCGCTTGGCATGTATCGAGGAACCGTTACTCATTCTGCCTGACTCCTTAGGCTCCCTTGCAGCTGACACGTTTATTTTGCTGGATTTATGCGGAACTTTAAAAAAAGTGGGGGGTGGTTAAAGATACAGAGGGAAGGGGGCAGAAAGACTGCAGCAATTCTTGATATAGATTCTCAGGGTTGAGCGGGGCAGGGAGGAAAAAAACTTCCAACGTGAAATACGCAGTCTCAGGATATCTGTCTTCCACAATATTGTGCACGGTCAATAAAATAATAATAAATGGAACATAACTTTCAAATAACCCTCCCCCGAGCCCCATGGCTTCCCCACCAAAAAAAAAAAAAAAACCCTTCTTCAAGAAAAGGTATGTGCATAAATATACATACACCTCGACAGTTTTGGCAGCTTGGATAGAATGCCCAACAAGAAAAGTAAACTCAGACTCTTCTCACTGGGAAATAATTCAGCCAAACATTTCGTGTAGAGTCCGTATCCAAAAGCAATTAAACCATCCTCATTAAAGTTATTTATTGAACCGCTGCTCCAGATAGAGTGAAAAAAGAAAAAGAAAAAAGAAAACCGGAGAAGGGGGTGGTGGTGGAAAGTATATAGGGCAAAACTAAAGCCATTTCCCAGCAGGAGGAGGAATAAAAAGATGCTTAAAAATTAATTAGTGCCCATACTAAGGAATAAAATCAAATAAAAGAAGACGAACCCAGCTTCTGCTGGGGAGAAGAGGGGTGATTGTGCCTAGGGAGAAGTTAAATAAATAGGAAATATAAAACTATTAAATATAGTTGAGTATGAGCATAATATCTTTAAAATGAGCTCCATTTAAATAGTGATGAAGAAGGGGATTTGGCTATGCACGTTTATCCATGAACTTGTTGCATCTCTGAGAGTTTTGGCATAGGTCAGTGTACAGGTGAATGTCTACCTGGGCAATAGATAGCTCAATCCTCTGTGGGTCTACTCAGAATTAAGCCCCACAGTGTTCAATGGGAATTATTCCCATGTAAGCGTGCACAGGATAGCAGTCTGACATGATCTGAGGGCTGAAATAGCTTGCTTTCATTTCAGCCCTTGATTTTGCATTTCATCGTTTCACAGAAGTGGACCCACTGAACCTGATATTTCTTACTTTTGAGGAAGCATGCTTATTTGATCCTAAAGGAAAATCCTGAGCGGGTTTACTCATGTTTACTCAGAAGAAAGTCCCACTGTGTTCAGAGGGAATTACATCTACTGAATGCACATATCTGGTAATACGCTTCATCGGTGGGACTTGGAGCAAAAAGTTTCAGTGTTTAGCATCCCTGTTCAGAATTTGGGCCAGCCAAGAGTGGACCGTGTTCTTTTCTGGAACACTCTATTCCATTCCCTCTCCAGCCAGTTTTCCATCCCCACGCCCCTCAGCCATCAAAATCCCATCCCGCCTCAGCATGGTCAATGTTCATTCAGCAATGTTTGGGTCTCCTCCCCCTTGTTTGTTTCGTTCCCCATCCCCACCCCTGCCCCACAATTTTTATATACCTCTGTAAACCTTTGGAGGACCACTACTCAGGGCTAGAGCCCCTGTCTTCTATTTATTTTGTTTGTTCGTTTCTCTACAGCTGACTAGCGGAAGCTCTCTGGGCAGATCACAACAGAAGGTCCCAGGCATCTACAGGTAGGGCTGCGAAGGACTCCTCCCCATAAGGCCAGAGAACCCCTGCCAGTCAGGCTCGACAGTACTGGGTTCAATGGACCAATGGCCTGCTTCAGTGCAAGGCACCTTCCTCTGTTTCCTGGAGCCTGTTGGCAACTCCTTCATGCAAAATGATCGATCGACAGCTCATGGTTGAGTTTGGAATTAGTAAAACTGAAAAGAGCACAACCCCTTTCCAAGAAAACTGTACAGATTGAACCCAATGTTCAGTTCTGGGGAGGAAGCCTTCCTAAACTCACTGCAATTTCCCTCTGAGTAAACATGCTAGGGTGGGGCTGCACTGCAGGGCCTGGAAGACCTTCAGAGGCAGGAAGAGAATGCAGAGAATGCTCTTCCTTTTTTTTACCTGTCTCATAACAGAGCTGTAGAACTTGGCCTCATGCAATAGAACTGACTGACAATAGATCCAAGCTCAGAAGGGATAATTAACTCGTTGAATTCACTTCTACCAGATGTGGTAATGGCCAACAGATCAGAGAGCTTGTAGAAAGAGAATGGAGACAATTCACAGAGAAGCCCAACCATCACTTTCATGTCCTGGGGCATTTCTGAGCTTCCAGAAGTGTCTGACTCTCCACTGTTGGAATTACCAAGACGGGGACAGTTTGTTCCATTGCTCATGTTCTTTTTCTGTCATTATTTTTTACTATCATTTCTATCATGAGTTCAAAGGAGGGAGATCTGCCAACTAGGAACAAACACTTCGAATGCATGTGATGAAATGGGTGCTAGTCCATGGAAGTTTTGCTGCTATAATTATGTCTTTAAGGTACTATAAGACCAGTTTATCTATGTCACTCAGTAGCAACAGAACCATACCTGTGGATGGCTTCCTTTTGCAGTGCTCCAATATGAATATGCAGGGTTGGAGCATATGCTGAAAAAAAAGCCTTTGGATCTGCTGGCTACCTGTCGGAAGAGATCCCATCCTATTGGAAGGACTCCAGTAGGGCATTATCGATTTATTATTACATTTCCATCCTGACTTTTTTCCTCTTGCAAAGAATCCAAGGTGACTTCCATAGGCTGAGAAGCAGTGACTGGCCCAAAGTCACCCAGTGAGATTCATGGCCAGGCGGGGACCAGAACCTGGATCTTCTTGGTCTCGGTCCAAAGCTTTAACCACTCCACCACATTGACATTAGCAGATGTTGAACTGTTCCTTTGTTGTGCTTATCACACTGTTATTTCTAGAGTATATTGTTATGTAGTTTGCACAACTGTGCAATATACAATAAGCCACAGTTATAATGGGCCATGTAATTAACCAGTCTGCCACATGGCATTAACTGTTTTTCTGCTGTGATGATAATTCCTTCATATCAGTACCGGTTTCCTGGGAATCCTCCTTTTGTGTCATCAGGTAATGAGTGTGCATGTGAGAACCAGCCCTTGTAACAGTTGCTGTCTTTAATGTGCTGCATATTGGTGGACTTCAGTCTTGCACTGAAAGAAGGGGGAACTGGCTGGTCCTCCAGTCTTCACTCTCCTCTTCCAGAATGAATAGCTGCAATGCTTGCATTCCACAGTTATCATCCACATTTCAGCAAGGGCAACTGGAGAACATCCAAAAATAACCAACTGAGAACAACTCAAGAATGCCTTTAAAAACCCAAGGGAAAAGGCATTAGTTTATTTGGACCAACCAGATTGTCACAGACCAATGGGAGATGTCCAAATTCTTCAGAACTGGCTGAACTACCATCAGGCTGGATGGTACAACAAAGCAGGGGCAAGAAAAAGAAACTTTCACAGACCGAGAATTCTAGACAACTAAAAAGCTTGCTCACATTTTTTTTTTTTTTTTGGCATTTTGTTTGGTCTAAAGAAAGGTTTTGCACAATTGTGGAAGGTTTTGTTTTATTTCTTAAGGAGCATCCTAGCTACATTTGCTTTTAATTGTGAAACTCACCCATGCCACAGGATCATGGTTACAATAATATTGGGCAGTTTCAAAAGGAGAGTGGGATCAGACCTATCCTCCATGGATTTGTCAATTAACAGGCACAAGCAGTGAATTGCCTAGAGGAGGGCTGCCTCCTCACAGCATCACATACTGCGGACAAGCACAGAAGAACTTCCCATGTATGAGCTTCTGGAGAAACTCAACAGGAAAAGAAGGGCACTTGTCTTAATTTGATGTAATAATACCCTTTTTATTTAGGTAACTGCAGATTCCTTCTTCCCAGCTGACCAAGATCATTCACCAGCACAAAAGGAACAGCCTTTTGGTTGGTTTATATGTAATGGATACGTTGGTCTTTACCAAGGGGAAGTCCTTGACAAGCAGTTAAGAAAAGTCAGGATTTCAGTGCTATGGAGTAATCATCAGTTGGAGAAAAATTGTATATGGGGTCACCACTGCCAGGAAAATCAGAGGCACCCTACAGAGGAAGGAGTAAACACTCCTAGCCAAGTTTTGCAGCAGGACTGCAGATATCAGCTTTCATTCAGGAGCCCAAAGTACAAGCCTGCGTGCAGCTTTGATTTTTCTTTATTTCAATTGTCTTGGATGGGTCTCTAGCCCATTATGACTCAGTTTCTAACTGGATTCACTTGGTGATCTAATTCAGTTGTTCTTTCCAGATCCTCCTCCTTCCCTCCCTCCCTTTCTTTACAAATGATTCAATGCTTTTATTTTATGAACATCAAACCCAACATTATTTAACTTTTTTAAAAGAAGTATTTTATTTGAGAAATGCAAGGTAACAATGATACAACAAAAACATCAGCACTCACAGCAAGTTCTACATTATTCATCTCAGATTCTGCACAAAATTCAGGATTGCTGTTCCTACACACACCTTTTTAGACTCTGTTACAGCCAACAAAATAATTCCTTTTTAATTCTTCACCTTGCTAGTTATTACACCTTTCCAAAAGTAGGAATGCACACTTGCTTTGTAGACTCTGTATTAACATGCATCAAGATCCTCCTCTTGGAAGGTACGCCTAAACATACCTCCTTAAAACTGGTCTAATATACCCACTTGCCACAGAATTCAGTGAAACGCATTTCAGCAGGGGAAGCAGGCAGAGATGGTCAACTGAGAAGACTCAACACGATCTCAGGAAGTTACTAGCCCCAAGATGCTTAAGAAAGGCCATAAGGTAGTTTAAAACTTAAGAAGTGCAAATAGGTGCCAATCTGCATCTGAAATTTACTGGAAATACTAATTATTGTGTGCATGGACCAGTTTGTAAAAAGGGGGAACACTTGACAATCCTGTACACGGCAGTTCCTAAGCTAGTCCCATTGAGTTCAATGAGAGTTACTCCGAAGATAAGTGGAAATAGGGCTGCAGGCTTAAGGGTGCTGGTTTTCTTTTCTGCCTAAGGAAAAACTAAGGGTGTGATTTTAACTTGTTGCATCTATAGTAATTATGAATTAACCAAGGACCACTGCTTCTTGACCACTGATTCAGTCGAGTGATGCCTAGCTAAATAATGTCTTGGTAGCCATCAAAATCACTTACAAAACATTCCAATACATGACTACTTAGAAGAAAGTCCCGGATGTTTATAAGTTTGCCACTTTATAATGCTTCCCAGGAACATTTCCAAATGTGCATATTATATAAAACATCTAGCTGCAATCCTAGGCACATTGTCCTGGGTGTAAATCCCATGGAACTTAAACCTAAATAAGCACTTATAAGTTTACACTATTTAGAGATTGTTTCTAGTGCTGGTCTGACTTAAATCCCTTTTGTTTCAATGGATCTACTCTAAGAAGGACCAACTTCGGACACAACCCAGAGACTTTCAAAGTGCAAATAACATGCAAATACCACATAAGCACTTCTAAGAGCTATATTCAAACTCTCGTACTGCAGAGAACCTCACTCTTGGAGAAGGAGCAGGGAAAACCCAAACAAACTACACTATGAAGGCATGCTTCTTTCTGAGGTTGGAAACAGCAGCAACAACTACAATCTCTTTCACTTTTTGCTTAACCCCCCCCTTTTTTTTTTTTACACAAAGGATTCTCCAAAAGTCTCATGGAAGGCTACCACAAATTGCAGAAGATTTGCAGCCAGAGATGCCTTTTTAAAATAACATTAACTCCAGAAAACAGTTAAATAAACACTGCAGCTTAAAGCAGGTCCAGCTCCTCCAAATACCCTTTCAGAAAGGACATTTTTCACTTTCCCTTTGCAAAACCACAAAAGTGGATTAACTCCCAGGAGACATACTTTGTTTTCAGCATTCAAAGGAGGTGAGATGCAGTTTTCCAAAGATGATTTTTCTCAGGTGATTCTGAGAAGCGCCTTTGAGTCTCTGTTGTGCAAGTCCTATTATGTGTGAAGGATACATAACTCATGCCGAACAGAATGTGAGAAAGTTTTACCTACTAAGGTGAATAACATAGTTTCTATATTTGCAATAGCAATTACTTTAAAGCTCAAGCTTTGGCATGTTAACTTAGAAGTCTTGCTCTGTTCAGTGGTGCTTGCTCATAGATAAAACCACATAAGATTGCTGTCTTCTTAAAATAGCCTAACCTGTGGTAAGTCCTGACACCTCTTTTCAGATCTAAAATAATTAGATGAGATTCTGGTTCATTTATTCACATTCGTACATGTGCACACACTCTAACAAAATCTTCCCCAGTTTTCTAATGAAAAAATTGGATTACTTTTGTACAGAGTACAAATAGGATGCTGAGAGAGCTCCAGTGGTGCTTTTAACATTATTTTCACAGCTGAGCTCAGTCTTGGAACAGGTGAGATATTATAATAATCATATATTATTTTTATTATACCAAAATGTACTTGACTGTGAATGCAAATGAAACCCATCATAAAAATGAAAATGCCCTCAAGTCCGATACTGCGGACGTCTACTTGGAATTAAGTCCTACTGTGTTCAGATGCCATAGCTGGCAGCTCGTAGTTTCTTCTAGGAGCTTCCTCATCATGTTTATCAATGAAATTAAGAACTGAACCAGCCAAAGGAATCAATGCGCATCGTCCAGAGAGCGCCACAAGCAGGAGCAAACAAGGTGCACCACAAGCAGAGAGCAAAGTTTTTGGAATACTAGACAACCAGGTGAAGGACAGAAGGACATTCAGTGGATTTTCTGTAGGACTCAAGTCAGAAGAGCACACGCGTTCAATGCCATCACTGCAAGGCACACCCTGCCACCACCAATGGCAGAGAGGGCTCTTTTGTGCAAAGGTCTACAAAAGGGAGGACATCCTGGCTTCAGGGCTTCTTTCTATTCTGGGGGAATGGAATGGGCTCATCGGCAATATGAATCAGGGAAAAATACTGACCTTGAGGCTGTTGAAGTGAAATACTGTAAGTCTCCCAGCAAAGGCGGGTGGATCTGATCAGTGGTGCCAGTTGATCTTCATGACATATGTACAATTTTGACATTTCAGAATATCTGAGTCTGACACAACGTAATGTTTTGAAGTATGTCATAATACCATTGGGGGAAAATGGAACACTGCTTAATTTCTTAAATAATGATAGCACCGTTAAGGTGTTTCCCATATTCCATAGAAGAAAGCTCTGATCCCTTAATCTGATGCGTGTTGAAATGGTTGTGGGTAAAGAAACTGTCTATGCTTATGTACTCCCTCACCCGCTTTCTGGCTCTGTTTCTTTAGTTCAGGCATAGGCTTTCTAAGATACATGATGTCCCATCTGCCCGAGATTCAATAGTGACTCTGTGTGTGTGTGCGCGTGCGCATGCTTGCAAAATGGGCTTTTAAAAATGCAGCTATACGAGACGGTTGTTCTGCTATGCTTCAACCTTCCTACACTTCCACTGCATAGTACAGGAGTTCCTGAACTTTGTACAGTCAGAGGTCAATGCTCATTGCATTAAAGGCAATGGAAAGTGTTCCAACTGAGTTGCAGAGCGGGAACCAATGGATTAGGTTGAAAGGAAGGAATTACAAGGTCTGGTAAATTGTAATAACTGATAAATAATGGTATCTCTGCTTTCTTGTGGTAGCAAACTATTTAGCACACAGTTTACTCACAGATACAGTGATTCAAACACAAAGCCAAACAATCTTATTCCATTCGTGGAAGTACCACCTAGCTTCTTGTGCCCTTCCCGCACCAGATGCAGTCGAAGTGATGCTAGTGGTAGAGTGTAGACAGACACCCTTTCACTGAACATTGGGTGCACACACAGGTCTCTGACTGGGAAGCAGACAAACAACTGGGCAAATGAAGGTCCTTGTCCGGGTAGATAGCAAAAACTGTGCAATCCTGTCTGTGTCTACTCAGGAGTAAGCTGCACTGAGTTCCATGAGGCGTAATACGGCCTAAATCTCCCATTGATTGAATTTCAGCTAAACAACGTATCTCTTTATTATGTCAGATCAATGAGATGATGCTGATGATTATTGTTGTTATACCTTAAATGGACTATGTACTCATTTCCCCAAGTAAAGCTGGCCACTTGAGAAAATATTAAGTCGTATGAATGTGGTGGCGATGGTGGAACTGCACCTAAAATTCCTGTGGGTGTAACTGCTTTCACTGAGAGCTTGACATGAGGCTGCAATCCTAAACAGTATACTAACAAACCTCATTGAATTCAATGGAATTTACTGGTGAGTACATATCAAAAATTTAGAGTTCTGACTTTAATGAGATTGTATAAACATTTTCAGGTACTGTCAAGAAGAGAATTCTAAACTTTCCAGCAGAGAATATCAAACTTCTCACCAGCCAAGATCAGCCTTTTATTGTTGAGCTAATAACATAAAATAATTATTTTGAAGTTTTCACTTTTTTTCTATCTAACCACCACACCCCACTACTTCTAACAGAGTTTGGAGAAAATTCTTATTTTGCTTAGCTCCAACTTAAACATTACTTTGTTTCCTAGTTAGAGAAACCAGAAAATTTCAGTGCTCCAGCTAACACTACAATTTGGAATGAGTGACTGCACATCAGTAAGAAAAGAATGCATTGCTAGTTTAAATACTGATAAGAACTGACAAAGAATGCTTTAAAAATTTCTTTTAAACCATATGGTAGATTTTTAAAAATCAGATTCTTAATTTTTACCCAGCAAGATGCATAATTTCCAAGACTTTGTTCTTCATATTTAATGTACTATTCAATACAATTTAAGTTGCTCAGATGGAGCAATATTTGAACGATTAAAGCTCAAATGAAGCTTAATCTAAATTATATTCTCGATATGCAATTTTAATCCCCTAGAAAGTAAAATTAAACTTTGGGCAAATTAGTGTTAATATTGTTTCATCATAGTATTTATGTTCAAGCCCTTGGAATATCAAAAACACTGCATTTTGGGACAACTGAGCTGAATTATACAAGAATATTCCCTTTTAAAATGCAAAATTCTACATTAATTTCAATTGAGGTTTCATTTTCAAAATTTGTTTGCAAGATACTGTCTTTGGGGCAAAATATCCCACAATTATCTCTTTGCTTCACTGTCTATCCCACTTCCTAAAAGAAATCCAGAAATGTAGGGAATGAAAGACCAAAAATTAAATTGAGCTGTAATTCTGTATTAGCCATACAGCAGAGAAATTATATGGTAGGACATAAACTGTCTTTTCATTTAATTAATTAACTTTCCAGAGTTAAAATCCTGCTGTCTTCATGCCCAAATTAGACTAAAAGCATATTGGAAAAATCACAGTTCCATAACTACAGGATGAGGAATGTGAGTATAAAGAAACTCACAAAAGCCTAGGATAACACTAAAGCCCCTGAGTTAGATGATTGGAAAGCTAAAAACATTTATTCTGTATTTCATGATACTTTAGTGGATATGAATATTTTTCTAGTGAACAAGAGGACTTCATGCTCTCACACCGAAATCTACAGAAATTGGAAACATTTACTTTGGGCTGAATTGTATTTCTGAAGTGGGGGCATTTGTGTGAGATGGTTGTCCGGCCATGTGTAATATCTCAGGAATTGATATTGCTCATGTGTTTTTTATTTATCTTGATGGATTGCAAGGAACACCTAGAGAACCTGTAAAGAGTACCCCAATATTTCTTACAATTCTGTATTATGTATACTTACTATTCCCCTACTCACTACTCAGTGTGGTCCACATGAAATCATAACAATTCTTCCCCATCAAAAGGTTGAAAATCAATTTACTTTTCTCTTTCTCTTTTTTAAAGAGATTGTGTTATGGCTTTGAGAAGACTCCTGAGTCATGGTCAGCTACTGAGAGGGAGCTGTCTTCACTTTTTGATCAGGAAGTCCAAATGAACACACCTTGCTTTGCATCCACACGTTTTGGAATGTTGGTTTTTACGTGTCTGGGAAGAATCGCACTGCAGAACAGGGTCTTTAAAAGTTTACCAGAGTTGGCTTTCAATGGTTATTTTGCCCATTGAATATTAGCACACTAGTTTGGGAGCGAATAGAACTTCTAAGGAAATATCGCGAAGGTTTTCGTGATCATTTGGAATTCAGTGGGGCTTACTTTGAGTAAACATGTCTAGGTTTGGGCTATATTGAGGAAGGCCATGTCTTAGTGCAAAGAGAAAGAGAATATTGTTGGTCTAACAGCACGGACAGGAAAAAGAAAAAAAAAACGTCCTACAATTTTTAGGCAGGAAAACATTCCTGCAAGTTCCCAGTATTCTCCAGCCAGGGTAAACTGGGAATTCTGGGAGGCATAAAGCCTTTTTCTTCAATAGACGCTAAGGGTAGCCCATAAACGGTGCATGGGAGTTTCATATTCTTAATACCTGGAGGGGTCCTGAACAAGCGTCGGTGATATTCTGTCCGGATATGTGTGCAAATGCGTGCACTCACGGGGGGAAATTCTCCTGCGGGATGTGTGTGTACACGCACGCGGGTGCTGCGGGAGGGTCACATGGTGGTGCCCAGGCTTTGCTGCGTGTGCGTGTGTGCACCTACCTGCTCGTGTCGTTGGCACAGTCGAGTGGCACACGCGAGAGGACAGGATGCTCTAGAGGGCGAGGGGGTGCCCCAGTCCCAGAGGTGAAGGGGGAGGCTGCCTTGCCCACAGTGCGCAGGAAATTCACAGGTCGCCATTTATCACCGGACGAGCGTACATGGCACATCTCCGGTGTTCTTCGCAAAGGCGGAAGGAGGGCGGGCATCTGCGGGTCGTGTGCGGGGGCGAGCTGGCCCACGCTGGCGTGGCGGCAAGGCTGCGAGCCGGCGGGCCGGATCTGCAAGGAGCAGCCCAGTGAGGGGCTCTCCGCGGCCCGCAGGGAGAGCGCAAGGCCCCGGAAGCGACGGCGAGCAGACAGAGGCCGGCGGAGGCCCCTCGGCCCCGCGCGGCGGCTCTTGGCTAACTGCATCCGCGAAAGGGCCCGGGATCTGCTGGCGCTTCTCCGGGGCGGGGAGCCTCTCCTCGGCCTCCCGCAGCGAACCTGGCTGCGTCCCTCCGGCTCAGATCTCGCCAGGCGCCCTGGCAGGGTCTGGGCGCGCCTTCCTCGCCCTCCGCCGCTTCCCCCTGTTGGAAACTGCTCCCCAGCTCCCGCTGCAGTCCGAGGCCGGGCCCAGCGCGCAGTTTTGCCCATCAGTGGCCTGGGCGCCCCTTTGCAAGTCACGGTCTCTGTCTTCTCTTCATTTCATCTACTCTCCAGGCTTTATCAGCCTCTAATGACCACTGGCCGCTCACCCTGGGCAAAAATCCCAGGTAATATTCCTCTCAGCTTGGTAGTCCTGTCCAGAAAACTCAGGAATGGTGGCTTTCTCGCTTTAAATCATTTTTTTAAAAGTGCAGATTTTATTGCTCGTGTGTTTTGGCTCTTGTTGGGACAGAAGACTTTCCTAGCTGGCTACCCATTTTATTGTTTTTAAAAAACAGAACCAAAATAAAAATGTTTACCTCCATCCAGCCATTTATTGGAGACGTAACAAAGTACTGGGTTTTTACTGCCAATTATTTTTACATTTGAATCAAATGTTCAGCTCAAATGGAAGCCTCCAGGCAGCCTGTCCTATTAATTTAAAAAACCCAGAATCATAGTTGGAAGGGGCCACTTAGGCCAAGTCCAATCCCTTGCTTAGTGTAGGAAGCCATTCTAAAGTATCCCTGACAGATGTCTGGTCAAACTCTGAATACTTCCAGCAAGTGAGAAACCACTATCTCTCTAGGCAGTTTGGAAGGTTCTTGCATTTTTTCAGGAGCAGTGAAGGCTAGTGGCACATGATCAATCCGGTTTTTAGTCTGAACTTTAAAAGATCCTCCCATTCTGTTGCACCTATGCTCAAACTAGGTTCAGCAAGATGGATAGCTCCTTAAAAGTTCAGACTAGCACCCAAAATGGATATGCTGTCACTGGAGCCAGCAGCCTTCCCTGTACAGAAACTTGTGAAACCTGTTTGACCAAATGCAACATGGGACAAAGTAACTAAATATATACTAAATGTGTACAATATATCATGGAAAGCATCCATGCATCTCCTAAACCACCCTGGATTCTCTTGAAAACTGCATCCAAAGGGGTACTTCTGTTGGTTTGTTAGAGCAACAGTGAGCTTCCTTAATCTTTCCGGTTTTATAATATGGCAGGAAACTGTTGGTAGCCATGATTTCACTCTGGAGAAAACAGCCAATCGTGACAGAATGTAGGGCTGGCCCACAGGACCTGGGACCCCTACCTGACCTGCGGTCTTGAAGCCACACTGGATGAAATATGTTCATTTCTTTGCCAGCAGTCATCTATAGACCCAGATCAGGAGCCAGTTGCTGACCCCACTGGACTACTATACAGAGATGCCACTGAGATTCCAAATGCAATTTATCCAGTGGTTTGGGGTATAAAGAACAGCAGCTACATATCACATGAAATTTCCATTGTGAGCTTCAGTAGTTCATAGTATACTCTCATAAATGTCTACTCAGTTGTGAGTGCCATGGAGTTCGATGGTGCTTACACCCAGGAAACTGCATATAGGATTGTAGCCATTATCCTTTTATTTAGCACAGAGAGAGTTCATGGGACATTAGAAAGAACAGGACCCTGCAAGACAAAAATAGAAAAAACACTCCCTTCCTCTAATACAGTTACTCAACAGAAACAATAGAAATCTTCATGAACGAACAAGTAAGCCTGTAAGCTACCATCCCGCTGATTAAAATTTGCTCTCAGCCTCACCCAATTAACTTAAGTTCTCATTGATTTACAGTGCAATTCCATGTATGCCTATATAGAAGAAAGTCCTATTGTGTTCAATGAGATTTATTCCCAAGCAAGTGTTTATACAATTGCAGCATAATTTACTGAGTAAACCAGATCAAGCTTGCAACCCTAATCATGTAGATGTGAGGATTATGTCAAGGCTTCCTCAACCCCAAACCATTGGCTGGCCACTGCATGTGAACAGAAGACAGAACTCAGTGACCTTTGATCTGATCCAGCACAGCTCTTCTTTTGTTCTTCAGATATGCTGAAGAATGAATGTAAAACTAATGAATGAATGAAACCTTCTTAATCAGATGGGGACTTTCATCGATTTTAATAAATACAAACATTTGTGACTAAAGCTGCCCTGATGTTCTCAAATGGAACTTGAATGCCAGACACAGCAAACTAAAAATTGAATATATGACCCCAGCGCCCAGAAAGGAGAGAGATTCTCAGTAAGCATAAATCCCTGATTATAGTTTTTTAATTTACAATATTAATATACTGTTCCACAACTATACAGATTCCAAAGCAGAGAACAATCAAATATGAAATTAATAAAACAGAATATTGGGAATGGAATATCAATAAAAACTGGCTGGTCAGCCAAGAAGGTGGTAGAAGCAGAACAGTTTTGGTGCTGCCTGACCTCCATGAGCAGGGAGGCCCCACAGACCTTCTACCTTCTCTGGGTCGACTCCAAATGGGTGATAGGTCCATGAAGAACCATCAGGAACATGCCAGTTGATGACCTCAGCGACTGGGCAGGTTGATAAGACAAAAAAGTGCTCTTTCAGGTCACGTGGCTCCAAGTTGTTTAAGGCTCTGTACACTACTACTAAAATCTTAAACTGGACCTGTTTTAAAAGCCATATTTTGGACTGAGCCTGAGGTCCACACTGGTGGAACATTTTCTGCCTTTTCCTCACCAAGAAACCATCCATCAGTTTGGGGGATATGGAAAGATTAGGTCATGTCATACCAGACAAATATTGTAGATTTGGAGTCTTATAAAGCCTGTTTATAGCCCATTAGCTCCTAGCTGCCCTGTTCCAGAAAATGATTTTGCCTCCTAAAGGGTCCATCACATTGCAAGTACTTGAGGGAAATGGTTGATTTTTTTTCCTCTGGGTTTCTATGTATTTTCATTATTGGAACAAGAGGAAAAATAATTCCATGCTTTAGGAAACCTTTCCTGCATGGAATATGGGTATAACTTTGATTTAATACATCAAGCCCTACAACAACATTATAAACATTTGAGACTAGAAGACATGCTGCAGCAAGGATTTGAAAAGTATGAAAGGAGACCTAGAAATGTGTTTGCTAAACATGTGCTTAGCTCACAAGAAAAGCCATGCTGGACCAGATGAAAGGTCCATCTAATCCAGCGTTCCATCTACATGGGGGCAACCAGTTGCCCAGAGGATTACTCAACCAGGGTGCATGTAAGACCTCACCTGCCCAAGCTTCTCATCAATTGGTGTCATGCAAGCAAAGGAGGTAGCACATAGCCAGTAATACTAGTAGCCACAGATAGTTTCTACTTCCATGAACCTGTCCAGTCCCTCCTTAAAGCCATCTAGACTTGTGGTCATCATTACTGGCCATCATCCATGGAAGTGAATTCCATAATTTAACTCTACCTTGTGAGAAGAAATACTTTCATTTGTCCTGAATCTTTCCCCAATCAACTTCATAGGATGACCCCAGGTTTGAGAGTTATGGGAAAAGGAGAAAAATATCTTCCTCTCCATTTTCTCCATTCTGTGGATTATTTTAAACACCTCTACCATGTTCCCCCAGCTCCCCTTTTTTCTAAACTGAACATTCCCAGTTTTTGCAGCTGCTCCTCATATGGGAGATGCCCCAGCCCCTTGATCATTTTCATTGCCCTTTTCTGTATTTTTTTCCAATTCAATAATGTCCAGGTCACCAGAACTGAACACATTACCCTAAGTGAGGTTGCACCAAAAATTTGTACAATGGGAGTAAAATTTTGGCAGTTCTATTTTCTACTCCAATATGAATTAGGCCTGGCATGGACCTTGCCTTTTTCAGGCACTGGTCAACATTTTCATTGAGCTGTCCACTACCACCCCAAGATCCTTTCTTGCTGTATCAGTGCTAGTTCCAATTCCATTAGCGTGTACTTGTAATTGGGATTTTTTTGCCCCAGTGTGCATTACTTTATACTGTACTTGCTTATATGGAACTGTCATTCAGTACCCATTCCCCCATTTTGCTGAGATCTGTTTGGAGTTCCTCACAATCCCTTTTGCTTTTGACCATTCTAAATAGTTTGGTGTCATCAACAAACTTGACCATCTTACTGCTTACTCCTAATTCCAGATCATTTACAAACAGGTTGAAAAGAATTGGACCTAATACAGAACCCAGTGGGACTTCACTGGTGACACCTTTCCACTGGGAGAAATTAGCATTTATTACCACCCTTTGTCTTCTGTTCTTCAACCAGTTTTGATCCATAAGAGGACTACCCTTTTTATTCTGTGAGTGCTTGGTCTGCTCAGAAGTCTTTGGTGAGGGACTTTGTCAAAAGCCACTTGGAAGTCCAGGTATGCAACATCTACAGGAGTGCCCTTGTCTATGTGTCTGCTGACACTCTCAAAAACACCAATAGGTTTGTGAGACCATGACTTCACCTTGCAGAAGCCATGCTGACTTTTACTCATCAGGGATTGTCCTTCTGTGTGTTTACTGATTCTATTTTTAATGCTTCCAAGCAGTTTACCCAGAGCAGATGTCAAGCTAACCGGCTTTTGATTTCCTGGATCTCCCACAAATCCCTTTTTAAAAATTGGTGGTATATTGGCCATTTTCCACTCCTCTGGCACAAGGACTGTACTTGGAAACATATTAAATATTATGGTAAGAAGGTAGCCATTTCATGTTTTAGTTCCTTGAAATCACCAAATGATTCTCTCTCACCACTCAGGTTCAGATTCATTTCCTGTAGCTAGGCGGTTTCCATATGTTTCTTATATTTATTATGTCTATATCCCACCTTTATTCTTCTTGGAATGAATTCAAGGTACATGGCTCTTCCCCTCTGCATTTTAGAATGTGAGGTAGAGTGAGAGTCAGCCACTTGCTCAAAGTCACCTGGTCAGCTTCAGGGTCAAGTGAGGACTAGAACCTGGATCTCTCTAAGACTACACCTCACTAAATAGGCGGATTTCTCCAAGTCATATTGAGTTATGGAGAATGCTCATGGATATCCTCCTGCAAAGCGTGATGGAATCTCATACTCTCCTGGCCTTATACAGCCAGTGAAAAGCCATAAATCTGTCAAGGCCTTGTCTATTGCTATCTCCAGAATAGTATAAAACTTTTCCACTGAAAAAATGTTTGCTCATTTTCCTGAGTTGGAATATCATTGCAGCTGATGTCTATGAATTTTTCCAGAAGACTCATGAGGAAGGTAGTGGAAGATACCTAGGTAATCAGATCTACAGTTTCATTAGCACACTATTTTCTATCTATTTTCTTCCACAGAAACTATTCTAAAATGTGCCTATGGAGGAGAATATCTGAAGAAGTATGGCAAGGAAAAACAGTCTAAGGCTGTACTCCTATATACAATTTTCTGGGAATAAGTCTCATTGGAACGGACTTATTGCTAAGTAGATGTTCATAAATAGCTTCCATATAGCCTGAAGTGCCTGATCTGACCTAATCCTAGAAGCTAAGCAGGGTCAGGCCTGGTTAAAATTTGGATGGGTGACTTGAGTGTAGGATTCTATGATTATTGTTGTAAACCACCTAGAGAGCTTTGGCTACAGGTGGTATAGAAATATAATAGTAGTAACTATAATAATAGATAGTCTTATACCTGTTGGTTTGGGTTGAGTGCCTGAGACTCCCGTATGTATTATCAATTAAAATGGGTAAGTAGTTCCAGGCTGAAAGAGTTAGTTGCTTCATTTTTTAAATTATTATTACTGGAATAAGTGTAATCGAATAAGGCTGAATAATTGAATTGAATCTCTAAATACTTAAATGGGTTATTTAATTGTTAGTTAAGTAATTGTCAGTAATTGATGTTTTTAATTATTACTGATCATTAATGATTTGTTTTTGCTAATGTAATTAACTGCTACATTTTATTGCATAGTAGATTTACATGTCATGTTTATATATCTTTTCATACTTAACACATTTCACCTAATTGTAATACAAATAGCAGCTTTATAGAACCCTTCTGAATGTTTTAACTTGCTCTATTTGCATGAGGACTATGATCTTTGCAGCAGCCCCATGGTAGTGTTACTGTCCTTATTGCATTTCTCTTCGTTCTTTTTGTTGATTAGGGCCCAAGGCCATCTTGAGAATTCATGTTTCACGTGGTATTTGAACCATGGACTTCAAGGTGTACAAACTTATTTGATCTATTATACCAGCTCAAGTATAAACTTTCTAGGAGGTTATCAGTTTGGTTTCTCCAAGCCCAAGGTATGCAGATAAGCGATTGCATCCCAAGAACTGTGAGCCATTAATTTAAGGGAAACAGGAATATAAGAAGGTAGAGGCTGCAGCTGATGAACATTAGCAGGCCAGAGAAGGAGAATGAGCTGGCTTTGGGATCGTCTTACATAACAGGAAATGGCATCATGGTAAGGGAGTTTTGGACTATATCTGAAGAGTTGCCAGCCCATTTCCTAGAGGAAGGGTACCCTTGCGTTCAAACCAATGGGATTCCCAGATGTCATAGGTGTTAGAAAGGGCAGAGCATGAAGTATAGAAATACCCATTCGGACAGGTCTGCAAGATAGACACCATTCTTCTTAGAAGGTTCCACCACTGTGATGTGTTTGAGCTAGGAATAGAGAACCTATTATAGAGCAATTCCTAGCTGTCACAAGGACTGCCCCCTGCATCAAGGGTGGGGACATGCAATTCTTCCTGCTTTCCACCACAAGCAATTATATGGTTATGTAAATACAGTAACTCTAGCCATTATTAGTCCTTGTTTTGGCACAGGATAATAGGAGTTGCAGGAACTGAATCCTTCGCTGGGGCCCAAAGGAAGTTATTGCAGAATAAGGCAGAATACACCTGTAGAATTACTAGTAAGTAGATACAGAACTGGGATGAAGGCTCACAGACCAAGGTAAGAAGCTTCAGGACCAGGATGAAAGTTTACAGGGGGATGTGGTGAAGTATCCCCATAATCAGAAGGAAAACTCACAAATCAGGTAAGCAACTGCAGGACTAGGGTGGAATCCATGCCTGTGGAACAGAATAAGTGGCTACATGACCATAGTGAATGTCAAGACTGGAAAGTATCTGCAAGATCAAGAAGAATGCCTACACGGAGGTATCAGTACTTATGGCATGAGGACGACTTGATACAGAGTTTGCTATGGAAGTAGAAAAGCCTTGTCTTATCCATTTGCTCTCGTGATTACCTGGTTGCTGCTGCTTGTACTCAAATACCGTTTTTAGCACCCAGTCTTCTGACTCATCTCCTTGATCTTCTACTAAGCTCACGGATTCCTGTTCCTTTCTACTAGTCCTTTTTGTGCCTTCTAGTCTTCCTCTGCTATCTAGGATCACCTTCTAGATACTAATCCTGCTTTGAATTTCTGCTACCTGTAGATCCAGCAGTCAGGCTTTTATATGGTGCTTCTGCCCGCTACTTCTTCCTCATAGGCTTAGAGTCATTTAAAGAGACCTCATCCTGATTCTCTTGCCTTCTGTTCATCCAGTCCTACCTGGGCCAACCTACTGTTGCTGGACAACCAAGGAAACTTGAAGGATTGTACAACAATCCTTGATGGCTCCTCACACAGGTCCAGCACAGTAAGATGGACCATAACAATGTACTTGTAGAGGTCCTTCATAGGCATGTATTAAGTCCAACTGAGTAAGCAACTGGAGGACTCGAGGCTGCATGCAGTCCTTACTGACTACCTACATGGTCAATTAAAATTAGGAAGGAAGGAAGGAAGGAAGGAAGGAAGGAAGGAAGGAGGGAGGGAGGGAGGGAGGGAGGGAGGGAAGGAACATTTAAGTAAAATGTTAAAAACATTTTAACCTTAAAAACACACATCTGACCCAAGAGACAATTGATTATGCTTTTTTGTGCAGAAAAAGTATTACTTCTCTCTAAAGCAATAACCACCTTCTTGTTGGCCCAGAGGTTGGACATCATCAGGGCTGGACTATCTTCAGATGTGTGTTTAGCCACGACAAGCACACTCAGAAAATACAATGTGGTGGTCTTCCATTGTTTTCCACCAATTGCAATAGTGACCATCTCACCTCCAGTTCTCCATACTGATGGGTCAGTGACATCCCTTGCCTTGTTCTCTGATCAGTACTGACACTCTTGCTTTCCAAGGTCGGGTGGAATGTAAAGGCTATTTAATTCCTCAGAACTCTGTGGCTCACCATGGATCTCAAGCTCCTCTACCCAAACCCATTGGCTTTCCCAATGGTCAGATTATTTACCACTGCCGGATAGTTGCTGTAGGGCTGATCTGTGTTAGTGCTACTCTCCAAAGTGAGGTCATGGGCCAAACCCCTTGCAGATAAAACAATAATAAACATTACTTCTCCTTCTCTTGCACACAGTCTAGTTTATTTATCACTATAATGACAGACGTGGTATTTCACATTGCAAAATAAAAATGCTGTCCCCATGCAGCAAGCAGCCTTAACCTGGAGGATAGGACTCTCTGTGGCTACTAGTCACAACCGCTATATGTTTCCAGTATCACAAATACTGAATCCCATTTACTAGGAGAGAGGAGTGGGAGGAAAGCGCTTCATCCTCACATCCTGCTTGTGGGCTTCCTACTGAAGCATCTGCTTGGCCACTGTGGGAACAAGAACCTGAAAGACCTTTGCTCAGATCTAGCATGGTTTTTCTGATGTTCTGATAAACAGGTGTCAGAGACAGTGGCCAAATATTTATTCATTTTATTTATTAGATTTCTTTCTCACCCCTTTAGCCAAAATGGCTCTCAGGACAGTTTACAAGGTGTTGTATAAAATAACAAATACATACTGAAATAAATAATATTACTCTAACAAATATAGCAATAATAAAATCACAACAATCAACACAAAAACATCTGCAATAAAACCTCACAATAATCTCAGTTCTTAACCAATAAAAACACAATAAAAGGTACAATAGCACTAAAATATAAACAAATACTACAAAATACCATAAAATCTTTAAAATTACTGTAATGATTAAAATATTGGATAAATAAAATGGTCTTCGCCTGGTTCCAGAAAGAATAAAGAGAAAGTTCCAGGTAAATCTCTTTGGGAAGCTGATTCCAAAGTTGGGGTGCCACTGCCAGGAAGGCCCTTCTCCTTGTAGCCCACCCTCCTTATTTCCTTCAGAGGGGGCTCCTTAAGAAGGACCTTAAATATATTTAACACAATTTTCCATGGGAGTAGAGGTGTTTGTGTGAGTCTGCTTGCTACCATGGTATGCCTCTCCTGTTCCTAAGATAGTTTTCCTCTTTCTTGCACAACACTAGAATTCCAAGTCATCCCATGAAGCTGAATGATGGGAGATTTTGTCAATTGCAAAATGTATTGCCTGAGGCAGGCCACTTCTCCCTGCCCTCTCTGGCTGGCCTCGTTTATAAATCATAACTTTATATTGACTTATAAAATAAATCATATTGCTTCATCATTAAAGAACTGTGTGCCATTTCAACTACTACCAAGTAGCACAGTTTTTTCTAGGAAACATCTACTTCATTGGATGTACAAAATGGTCTGAAGGCTATTTTTCCACCCAGGACCACCCTTCATGGGTCATACTCCATGAAGTGCTTCCTGTAAAGCAGCACTATCCATGCGGTGGCCCTCCCACCTTGGGAGAAAAAACTTTCTGATCTACTACTGAAACTCAACAGCCAACATTCAGCTTGTTTCAACTAATTTTTACCCAACTGGTACTCCGTACCTGCTACAGAGCTCCAAAATGGACAAACCTAGGTTGCACTGAGTGCACTATAATCAGTGTGGATGTCAATTTGTTTTCCATTTTTAAGCAATGGGGGCAACAGAGGGTGGTTGGCCCCGCAAGCAGGGGTCTAAGCACTTTGTTAGATGTTCTATTCGTATGGGTCCACTGTGAGGAGGGCAGTGTGGAGTCCCAGCTGACATGCTGGATGCAAATCCGAGGGCCTGAGTTCAAACGTCTTCTAAGCCGTAATTGCCCACTTGGTCACCAAGGTCTGGTAGGCTAACGAGTTCAGAAGTCTCTTATCAGACTACACAGGAAAAGTACATGGAGGTAGCTGAGGTTCTTGGAGCAGAGATGTGATATGAGTGCATTAAACATGCACTTCTCTGTGCAGCCAAAAGAGAAATCTTAAATCAGGGACATCTTACATCAGCCACCCCCAATCTGGTGCCATGGATGGGTATGATGGGAACTGCAGTCCAACATGGCTGGAGGGCACCAAGCTGGGAAAGGGTGCTCTACATCAACCAACGCCAAATCGGTCTCCAGATGTCAAAAAGCTTGGAGATGTGGATAGACCATGCAAACCCAGAATATTCAGCAACATCCGCTCGGGGGATCTTATGAAAGAGACGGGCTCTTCCTCACAAAATGGCATAATCGACTTCGTAGACATCAAGATGCCACAAGACTATGAGCTGATGTATTTCTATTGTTGCAGTTCCATCATGACTTGGCAAGCAACTCAAGGTGGCTTTCTCTTCTCCATTTTAATGGAACAACCCTGAGAGATAGGTTAGACTGAGAGATTGTGGCTGACCCAAAGTCACCCACGGAGCTTCATGGCAAAGTAGGGAATAGAACGCAGATCTCTGGCTCCCCAGTCCAGCCCACTCACTCACCACATCCCTAGCTGTGAATTATCAAGTATAGATATGTTCTTCTAAAACAGCTTCTGATAGTCTGACAGAAGGTGGCAACTCTTGTGTAGTACTGCTCTGTGCCTATAGCCAATACCCCGGATGTCGGCTCAGCACTGTTTTGGAGGATCACACAGGGCTTCCCCTCTTTCCATCCATCTGGAATATTCTTTCATGGGATACATAAATTTTGAACAAATGTGCTTGGAGATCTCTCGTACAACTGAGGACTCCTGTGATTGATAGACATAATAGAGCAGGAGTAAGATTTGTGGGTGACAACCAATCTTGAAATGAGCCATGAAAAAAATGGCCCATATCAAAACAAAGTGGGAGGTGATTGCCAAATGCCACTGAATAATAAACCAGGAACAGCAGCTGCTGTCTTCCAGTAAGATCTATGAGACTTACTCCCCGTCTAGAAAGTATGTAAAGCATGATGAAGCTATGGGCAGTAGGAATGGGCGCTATGTCATTCTGTGCTCCACTGAATTAGGACTCTGGCTGTCCAAGAAATCCACAATGGATCAAAGTGACACCAGCTTTCTATGAACCCATCCAGTGGAGTCAGCAGAGGATGGACCTTTCAGACTGTACAGATTCCACAGGCTTGCAGAGTTTTGTTTTGTGTTTTACTTTTAAACATACCAGACCTGTAATCGACTTTTGCTGTACAAAATGAAGGAAGCTGCATAAAATACGGCAATGTTTACGCCATTCAAAAATGAATAGAAACAATAATATTTTATGCATTTCCATAGCAAGTCAGTCCCTGTGTGTGTGTGTGTGTGCGCATGTGCACACGTGCCTGTGTGCGCACACACACTCTCCACTCATTGATTTTATGTCAGCCTAAGAAAACTAAGAAAACGTTTCATAGCAGTTCAAGTTCCATAAATTCTGTTGTTGTCATTGGTTTTTTGGTTTTTGGTTTGCATACATTTTGGGGGAGAGGGCAGGAGAAGAAAGCCACATCCATCAATTAGCAGATGATGGGGCAGCCTGACAATCTGCAAAACACAAACCTTGGGGATTATACAAGACTTTGACATTGCCGATTAGGACACAACTATGCATTGGTATAAATCAGTGCTCAGGGAATGATGTGATTATTGGTGCACATTCTTTTCTTGTTTATTCTTGGCTTTATTGGTTTATGTGTGTATTTTCTTTTTTTTTTAAATTACAAGACATCACAATCAATGAGGTGAACTTTACAGGAGAGCATATATTGGAAAATGCTGTCTTATTAATAGTAAACAGTTAATTACATTTTTTCATTGTCATTTGTATGTTTGCTTAACCTGACACCAGTTTTGAAAAGCGTTCACTAAGGTAGATTTCTCTATGTGCTGTTTTTTTTTTTCTTTTTCATTTAGAATTCAGCTGTCCTGAGAGGTTGTTAAAAGCAGCAGCTTCCCATTTCAAGAAAACCTCTGGAAAGAATTCCAACTGGCAGCTCTTCATGAACTGGACAGAAGACTAATAGCCATAATAATATATGCTGCAATATTTTCTTCTCCAAAGTTTGGCTCAGAGAGAGGTGACTCAAAAGTTCAACCAGGTTCATTTATCATGCACAGAACAGTGACTGTGTTAGTCTTTTGCAACAGCAGTCCTGTAGCACCATGATGATGGATGTAGTTATGGGGTATGAGTTTTCCTACTTCATTTAATGCACTGGATCAAACAGAGAAACCCTGCAAAGCAGCTTACAGTTGGGTAGAGGAAGGAGGCCCACCTGGGACTCTCTAACATAGCTAATGTGATATTGCCTCTTTGTAAGCCACACGAAGGCAAAGGAAAATGCCCCAAAATAGGTCTGTGGGACTGTGCTGATCCCAGAAAGGAAATTCAAACTGATCAATCAGCAGCCCAGACAGACCCATGCATCCCCCAAGTAATTTCTTCACTATTTAAGTTAAATAGTCTGAGCAGCAGATGAAGCTGAAGCTTGGAATGCGTACAGATGTCTTTTTAGAGGGTTTATCACAACCTTGCAGGCCTGGCTTTGCTCAAAGATGTGGTTTGATACATGGTAATACACTCCGTTTAGAAGTCAAGTCTACAGTTTGGTCCATAATATCACAGAATCATAGAATAGTAGAGCTGGAAGGGGACAAGAAGGCTATTGGGTCCCAGGCCATGCTCAGTGCACGTCTCCACCTTAAAGCACCCCTGACAGGTGGCTGTCCAGCTGCATCCTAAATACCTCCAGTGTGGGACAGCCCACAACCTCCTTAGGTCTTTGCCCTTCTGTGCATCAATGTGTCATTGACACTTCTGGTGATGTATTATATTTAGGCATCATTCAAGGGCAGTGGCTGACAGGCGGATCCGACCCCTGGAATGTCCACAGGAGAACTTCCTGGTAGATTATGCCACATGTAATGAGTGGAAAGTGGTACCATGTGGATTTCCAGCTCAAGCATCAAGACGTCTCAGGACCAACATTACTCCACTCAAAAGGCTTCTCTCCTGCTCTTGACTTTCTTAATATATTGTCATTTCGTGTTCTTTGAACGATAAGAATAATGATCTATTTTTAGTAGAAATTAAAAATGAAAATATATTATTAGTTATGAGATACAGACACAGATATTTCCAAAAGCTCTTGTAGAAGTTATATCTTGATCCCAAGCAGGACAGACCCACACTTAAATTATTTAAATTACTCAGCCAGGAAGCTCACTGTGTTAGCCATTACCTCTTTTACTAACCAACCTCACAAGGTTGTTGTGAAGACAAAAACAATGCATGTTGCCTGGAGCCCCATGGTGGAGTACAAGGACAGTCAAGAATTCTTTGATACAATTTAGTATGCTGGAGTTCAGCCCCGAGAAGCCTTTGTGCTTGTGAGATGCCCAGAAGAGCCGTAGCATGATTGGGCAGCATATGTTTTAAATAAATGTTTTAAATAAATAGATAAAATAATAAATAAATGGGGATAGGAATATGGTGCTAAAGAAAGGCAGCCCCTCAGACCCTGCTTCCATGTTTGTTCTCATCACTGCTGCCTCCAGGGTACAATCCTTACTTACCTATATACATACTTATGGATATAGATTCAGGCTTACATTATTTATATTACATTATATTACATTACATACAAGAGTGCTGTTGCATACAAAGGGCCCCAAATGTAGAAGGTGGCCTATCAGGCAGAAGGGTCAGGTCCAACCTTCTTCAACAATTTTCTCCCCTTGTGGAAAGCTTTCTGAGGGGGATAGGGATCATGGGAGTCCCACCTGCAAGTCTGAAGGGGCACATCCCAGGTACAAGTTTGCTATCTCGATGGAAGCTAGCCCTAGGACAGGAAGGACTCCCGTTTGGCAGGAGCCCCTTGCCTTATTTCTGGGGTCTTCAGCTCCCTTAACTGTGTCTAAGATTGTAGCCCATTTCTTTTGACCCACTAAACCCAACAGAAGACATGGAGAATGAAGCCTTCTCTGATATTCCTAGTCCCAGCCTTGGTTTCATTTGTTGGTAATGTGTTATGGTGACAAAGGGATATAAATTTTGGCTTTTATATGTACATGGCAGTGGGTGACTTGATTACCTGACAAATACCTGCTGGGTTTCTTGACTATGGGTTGGATTCAGGATTTGCCTTCCATGAACCTCATGGAAACGACAACATTTTCAGGGATTCCACCTTCTGTACACACACCACAGCTTACACCATCCAGTGGAACCATCTCATGACCTCCTGTGTAGCATTTCAGGCAGCTGGAGGGGTTGTTGCGTAGAGGAAAGAACAGGAAAGGGCAGGGAAGTTCACTTCTGCAAGCCCAGTTACAGGCACTGAAATCTGTCTGGAGTTGACCCTATCTGCTTGTTTTGTAAACTGGTAGCCAAGCCAAACCCTGCAAAGAAGAGTATTATTTCTAAATTAGCTAACTTCTCAGTTTACATGAATAAGATGGGAAGAAAACAAGGTACCATGCTATATTTCAGCTTATATATTTGCCCGCAGCATAACTATGTTTACTATCTCCTGCATTGTTTCATCTAGAATCAGAGCCTCATCACTTTTCTAGTGCTTTCATCCTAAATGATAGCATGAAAACACCCATACATGTTAACCCCTCTTTTATGTAACACTCATGTGATATCTCACAACTGAGAGCTGCTTCATGCATTTAAAGTTAGTACTTTATTAGTGCAGAACCAAGAGGTTATGTATTGATATGAATGACCCACAGTCATAAGTCAAAATTTAATCTTGTCTCACTTTCAACATGATTCTCATTGGTGGTGAGTCATTGAAGGAAAGCAAGCTCTCCATGTCTGCATGGACTCCACTGCAAAAATGATTGGAACTTCAACATTTTGTGACCTTTGAGTAGCCTAATAAATGTTTTACACTCATATACCTCCAAGGTGTATGAGATGGTACTTCTCTTATCTGATGGAGTCCATGAGAACTTATTGTATAATGAATGTGTTATTCTTTCCACTAACCAAGAAACCCACCTTGTACACCCAGTTGGAGTCAACAGCTGGATTTTATATTTTCAAAAATGGAGGTACAAACCTTGTCTACTACTGTCTTATTCCCCATAAGGATGTATACACAGTGTCTCTCCAGATGTTGTTACACTCCAGTTACCATCAGTCCACACTAGGTTGGCTAATGGTAAGGCATGATGGGGGAAGAAGTTCAGCAACATCTGGAGAACTACTAGTTCTCCAACTCTGTTCTTCCCCGTGTTTCTCTGAGGCACTGAAATCTACCATCATCACATCACTTGGCAGAACTCCATCTGAGCATCTGCAAACGTCACTCCTGTGTATCAGGACTCTGACCAAACAGACTTCCTCATTCCAAACCCTGGTCAAACTTCTCCCCACCTTTCCTATCCATCCTGTCCTGCTAATTTACTTTTTGTAGCATCTTGCCTGATGAAGGGATCTCAAAAGCTTGCAAACTGGTATGACACTTTAGAGATATTGTGGTTCTTATAGACAGTGTGGCTGCCTTTGTTTTGCTTTTTTAAGTCTTTAAGATGCCACAAGACTTATTGGCATATTTGTTTCTGTTGCTTTATGTCTGATGGGTTATTCAAACCTGCAAGTCATCACTTGATACTCACTGCACCAACTGGTAGACAAGGCCTCATACCTTTCAATGGATCCTCCTTCTGAATTTGTAGGACCAAGCTTGCTAATGAGAGTTAATGCAGTGCAATGGTTTGCATGTTAGATCGGGGACCCAGGAGATTTGTATTCTAGTCTTCACTTGGCCACTGGGTGAGTTTGCGCCAGTCACTTACTCTCAGCCTAATCTACCTCACAGTGTTGTTGTAAGGTTAAATTGGACTTTGTAAGCCACCTTGAGTTTCTCACAAAAGGAAAAATAATGCACAACAACAACATCCAGCTGAATTAAGAAATGCTTCCGTAACTTTTGGATAAACTGGAATCTCCTCCCCACCAATTTTTTTGTATGATGATTGAACAAAACAACATTCCTTGCTCATGTGTGCACTTCTCACAACACCATTTATTCCTCATGGGATGCATTCAGTGTTAGTCATACTTAGAAGAGAGCTACCGAAATGAGTGGTTCAACTTTGGCTACCATTAGATGCAACCCTGTAACTAGTCCATTCTGAGCTTCCGATGCTCACAGCGCCCTGCAGCAAATACAGCATTTTGCACTGAACACAACAACACCCCCCCCAATGTGTGGGCAAGTGTTTTCGTCTTCCCAGTGGTCACGCAGGTATGTCCTTTGTTCCAAGAGCTTTCAGACGGAAAGCAAGGAATGCGGCCTCTCCATCAGAAGGAATCGTGGGAACTACTCCAAGTGGCATTCCCCTCCTGCCAAATATTAATGCACCCTTTCTTTGTTCACTTAGGACAATTCTTCCCCTCTCCTCTCCTAAGTTGAGTTGAACCCCATTGACATTGACGATCACGGCCCTTCCTCGTATTTTATTCTTGTGACAAAGTTCTTACTTAGGCCATACTTTAACCCAAAGGGGCATGAACCAGCCAAAAGCGAACTCTGATTTCCACTGACCAGAGAGCGACTACCTCCAGTGAAAGAAGTGGGACACGTGCCTTTGCTTTGGCTGGACCGGGTTGTCCTTGCTTTTCCTCCAGGGGCCATACAGCGGGACTGACCTGCCAAGACTGCCATGTGCTGTACTGCGAGAATGTACGCAACAGTCGTCTTTCAGGTGTTTTGCCAAAATCTGGAGGATAAGAACTGAAAGGTGCCTGAATCTGATCTGGGGGATCCCCCTGCTTTCCAGGAATGCCAGAGGAAAGTACCCAGACTAAAATTTCCGAGTCAAGGCCCTTGAATTCACTTTCTGCTCTACACCTCAGAGCATCATCCTCAGGCAGGACCCGTGTCCTGCGTGGAGAGAACTCGGCTACTATTTTGAAGATCAGAGCTTTCCTAAATCAGTTAGGGATGCTTTCAGACGTGGGGCCATACCCAGACCCCTGCGCATCCAAACAGTGTGTGCCCTTCTGCAGGATGCCCAATTCTTTCTCTCGACATCAGCGGCTTTCCTGGGGATGCCAAGAGCGAAGGCTTAACTTGGCCTGAAACCTGCAAAGGCACGCCGGCCCATCCGCGAGGCTGCGCTCATGATCGCGTCTTGATTACAGCAGGAGATGCAGGTTTAATGACTCGCTTGACGCTTAGCTGAGCTTTATCTTTTCGCCTCCTTGTCTCCGAGACGAAGGGCGAAGTCCTTTAAACAGCCGGGCTATTTCATGGCCGACGACGATCAAACCATCTTTCTAGCAGGGACCTGACAGAGTCCCACGAAAGCCTTCCCCGGGACGCTCCCGTGCGTCTTCAAGTTCGCTCGATCCTGCGTCGGCGAAAGGAAAGACCCTCGCGCGAGAGGCAGCGACGGGAGGGCCCTCCGCTTGATCTGGGGGGATCCCGCCTCATGCCACCCGCTCTCCATTTCAGCAGGGTCACTGTGCAGCACGTTCAGAAAGGCTGCCTTGGAAAGGAGGGGATGGGAAATCCACTTTGCCAGCGCAGTTGCAATCTGGAGCGAATCCTTCCCCGGGTTTTCAGAGTAGGAAAGACAGGATGGCAGGCACGGAAGACCCGTGTGAACACATGCGGGGGCGAGTTTCAGGTTTCTGGGTGCTGGGTGAGAACATTTCACTTTCGGACCTAATTCTCATTCTTGGATATCCATTTAAATCGGTGGCGTTCGTTCCCGAAGGGCCGTATAGGAGCCCGGCCCAGAATGTGTTTCCCGCTTGTCCGTGAAAATGAAGGACACTTCCGAATGTCTACCGTATGTTTAAGAAGGAAAGGCGAATAGTCCAAAATTAAGTGGAGAGGAAGGGCGCAAATACTGTAGCAAAAGTTTGGGAAGTTTCACCCAAAACGAAACAAAACCTAGGATATCAGTTCGTGAGGGACCTTAGGTTGCACGTTTTGGTTTGATTCAGCCTCTCAAAATAAATAAATACACGGAAAAGCGGGGGAACTCCTCTAGATATTTTCTTTCATTTACTGCGCTTTCGCACAAACGGGAGTGAGTACAATACAAAGAAAGATAGTCAGATGAAATACTAGTATTCCTCTTCTCTTGCAATTCTCGTTTCTAAAGATGAAACATGTGCAGAATAACATTCCTGCAATGCGTGCTTGGATTTTGTGTTCCATCACGATCCAGTTATATAAGTACTTAGAAGTATTCTCTCCCGAGTTCACTGGGCTTATTCCGAATTGTTTCAAGGACGGCAAGCGAGTCCTTTACTGTTCCCATTCATATTTCTGAATTCATATTTGTGGGGGAAAGAAATGGGTATATAAGTCGCTTTTCCATTTTCTTCCCAGCTGATGACTATTAAATTTTGATGGTCTGAGATATGAAATTCTTATCATAAGGAAGGAGGAGTGTGTGGGGGGGGGGGCAATTCACAACAACATAAACCTACACAAATAATTGTGGGAACCAAATCTGTAAAACCTAGGAAGGGTTCAGACTGTGCATTAGTTAATTATTCAATTGGAAAGCAAGTATCCAAGGGGGGTTGTCCGGTAGCCCAAAAGCTCAACCTAAAGAGAGCTAGCTAACATCTTATTGCCTCTGGTCTCTCACCACCAGGCCCCAGAAACTCTTCAATGTGTTAAAAGCACTGTTCTAAGGAGCCATGTTCCAGGTGTGGTTCTGTTGCAAAAGAGACAGATCCACAGGCCAGTTGAAGGGGAAAAATAGATTTGTACCTGTTTTTCCACCTCAGTAATACTGGAATCCTAAACCCAAAGGAGTCTGCCTGAAACACATAATAATGTCACTGGAACATTTCTAATTCCAGGATGTCCTCCTAAGTAAGTCGAAGATGTGAATGCTTTTTAAGAACACAATATCAGTATCTCCATGGCATTGCTTATGGAATGGGACCAGATCAAGGCCAGGAGCCTCCTAGACAATGGAAAGATCTCTCTCTCTCACTTACTGTTCAGCCTAGCAAAAACATGCAAATAGATCAGACTAATGTAGGATAACTGATCTGGTTTCTGCTTTTGAAGACCATTCTGCTAACTTTTTGGAAAATCTGAACTGCAACCACTGTCGATATCTTTCATATAGAAATGTTTTCATCTGAAACTATCTGCAGCTCAGTGGACTGGCCATTTTTCTCACTTAAACCCAGTTACAACGCATGGTGGAATTATTAATGAAGTAGGTTTTATCTTGAAAATAAAAATATTTCTAAAATTGAGATTTGTCTGAACAGTAATATTCAGGAAGGCTCTCTAATGGAGAGGACCACTAACGGAAGAGATTAGCAGGCCTGTTGGCAGCACTAAACTTTCTAGCTTGAAATTAAGGCCGATGGAAATCTATGGGATTTACATCCTGGCAAATGTGCTCAAAACCATGAATAAATGACCTGCCTAGGCTCCATATTCTGAACATGTTCTGCACATGCCTCCTGTACTCCTTTCCTGCCAGCGACTTCTGGCAAACAGGCATTTCAGAGCAATAGCAGTTTAGAAGTGGGTGACAAACCTCTTTGTAAGTCTGTGCATTCAAACAGGTTGTCACATTTGAGGTCTCCTTCTCTATTAAGTCCATATATTGTTGCATACAATCCTCTTCTGGGGAAGTTTATTCCTGGAGGTCTATTTTTTCATTCCATGCCTTTTATTATTGTTTGTATTATTGTTACATTAATAGAGTTTCATAGACTGAATGCATGTTTTCTATAAAAATAGATTCTTTAATGACACTCTCTAATATCTTTCTCTGCTATTCCTGTGGGAACTATTTCCAGAGTAAAGTAGTCTAGCGATCTAAGTGAAAGGGGGCCGTGAGTAGGCTGGGGGAAGCACAGAGTGCAGATGGATAAGGTTAAGTACATTTTAATTCATTTGTTTACTATGCAACACATCCCAATTAAGCATTATAATGGAAAGACTTTGCCTTATGGGTATAAATACAAAATAAATCTGTTAACAACAGTGGTACAGCAGCAAAGGAAAATGAATGTCAGGAACTTAATCGTACTGCATTAATTAATTAATAAAAGAATGCAAGGAGGTCCTTGTCATTGTTCAGACATTAAGTGGGGAAATTGACGATTAAAATATATATTCACAAGAATAATTCCAGTGCGGCATTCCTTGTAAATAGGTATGTTTTAATGGTTCTTTCTCCCATGAAATATCCCATGTTATAAAAGGAGTAGCGGGTTGCCTTGCTATGTCCCTGAAGTATGAAGTTGATCAGCTATTTGATTTTACCATGTCACAATGTCACTGAAAATGCACGCGCACATATATGCATACACACAGAATCAAAGGACAGAATCAGCCTAGCCTGACGTAACCACTTGTTAGTCCATTCACTTGCAACAGAAGGAAGGAGGTGACTGGCTCTCCAAGAGCGAAATCCCACAGAAGTCTATTCATAAGTAAATCTGATTGGATACAATGGGGCTTATTTTCAGGTAGGTGAGATAGCATTGCACTCTACTTCAAATTAATGGGACCTAAAAATGTTTAGGTTTGATGTCTAGGGTAAACCCAAGAAGAGTAGCTCTTTGAGCCTCTAGCAACCAGCTAAGCAAGCAAACAAACGACGAGCTATCGAGTCAAATAGTGACAGCTTTGGTTGCCACTGGCTATGACGAAGGCCAGACTCATTCCAACTACTCAGAAGTCGATCCCAGTGAATTCAAGGGGGTTGCTCATAAGTAATTGCACAGGAAACGTCAGCCTTGTGCTTCTTTAGTCCTCTTCCCTCTGAAAGCTGCTGGAAATTATGAGTTGCAAGCACATCTTAAATTGTAGCATAGCTTGCCTTTTCTGGAATGAGCACTCCTGTGCCAAGACGTGCTAGTCTGTTGCCAGCTTCACAGCTCATCATGCTATTATAAACCTGCTAGGTCTCTAACACCGGCAACTTTCGGTAGGAGTTGCAGTCAAGTGGACTCAATGCAGAAACCTTTCGACATAGGCTTAGAAACACACGCTGCACACCATCGCTGGTTTCTAAACAACTTGAATTCATGTATATGTTTTTACTTTCTGGATTGTTTAAGGTTTCTTAAGAGATAAAGGTAATTAAATTTAAGAGATAAAGTCATGTTCCATATTTTAGTTGAATGCATATAAATACTGTGTATTTATCTACTTCGGAGTACAAATGGGTAGATAGATGATGCAATGATCAATATATAGTTCCATGCTCTCTGCTTAAAAACCCTGGGTAAAAGGAATGAGAATATATCTGCCTGTTTACACACGTCCACACCACTTCTGACCCCAGCCTAAATTCTATGTGAGAAACAAGGCCCTCGGCCATATTTTCCCCAAATTCCAGTCTTGTTTTTGGGGCCTAAACTGTACACACTAGATGAATGAATTGTTCACCATGTCCAAGACGGAAGAGGCAGAATCCGAATATATGCATCATCATCATCTGGAGGGATCACCAAGGAGCCACCATTTCTTTAAGCCACTAGGATGAAGAAGCTACTCTGGGAGGCTACATTTCTGCAAGCCAGGTACTAGGGAGATTTCAGCCCCTTAACACGGAACAGATGTGTGATGGCTGCAGCTGGAGATGCGAAGGGCCAATGATTCATGCCTCTGCTGGTGTGCATTACTGCGTGCATTCCTGTTGCATAGATCAGTCGACAACAAATGCTGCAAAGCGTGGAGACGCGCTGGGAAAGGGAAGAAGTGATATCCATCGTGGCATCCTGGCAGGGTGGGGAGTGGGGTTAAAACACAGTATACCCTACCACACGACCTGCTGTTCAGGTTTGTGAGTTAGCCATCAGACTGTGCTTCTCTTATCTGGACTGATGAATACATCATGCAATAAATAGTACGATTTCTGTCTGCTGCGTGATTTCAGGCACGTCTGTGATTTAAACCCAATAAAAGAAAGCTTCATCAATCCGCTAGTCCACTATTCGCCCAAAGCAAACATGGAGAGGGAGGCCAAGCAAATTTTAAAATCAATGGGGCTTCCTCTTGAGTAAACACGATCAGGTTTGTCCCATTAGCATCTCTCTCCTCTCCCCGCTCGTCTCTCTGAGAGGGCAGTTTCCATTTCTCTCTCTCTCTCATTTGCAGATTTCAGACATTTCTCCAAGGATGCAATTCTGCTGTGTGACAATCAATGAAAGGTTCCACCTCTGGTATATTTCAGGGGTAGGTTTTTCCACCCAAGAAGCTAATACTTTGGCTGCATTCTTATCAGCATGCATGACTTTTCCTTACAGATAGATTTTTAAACCAGTGTGAATATTAAGATACCTTCTACAAAGGTTATCTGTTTATTCAAAGAGACGAAAGGGTGGGCTCCCTGGTCTCCGGGCAGCCATGGGTGAAAGGAACTGGCAATGCTTTAGTTTAGGGGTCTCTTTCTATTCCTGGGGATGAAATTGAGTTATGCAAGTTCTATGAATTAACATTGAGCCCAAAGGTACAAATGTTGGGGTGGGGGGAGAATATATATTTGTTTTACCATCCTCTTCCAGCAAATCCCACTAACAACTGCAGATAGAGCTCACAAGGGAAGGCTTTGGCAGACTATTGATACTGACTTTGAAAAGGAGTTGAGAATTTATATATCCATTATAAATAATCGTTCTTAAGGGGGAAAGACTCATGTTCAGAGCTGCACCCCTAAACACACATGATGAGCGCACAGCAGGCATATAAAGGAAATATGTGCGTGTGTTGAGCATGTTGGCTCCATGATAGTAAAATGCAACACCCTATGGGCATCTATCTTTAATATCAAATATATGGGAGAGGGTGGAAGCGTGCCTTTTAAATGCAACTGGATTTGTTGCAATCCTGTGACTAAAGCAAAAAGCTATTGCCAGGATGAGAACCTCAAAAAGATAGCAAAATGAATCCCAAGCATATAAAAAGATAACTGAAGCGATGGAGAAATCAAAGCAACAGCTTACAGTACATGATGGGTCAAGCCGACTTACACTATATGAATTGTCTGTCTGTTTTACAGGAAATCATATCCAAACCAGAAAAACTAAGGTAATCCAGAAGTATGGAGCTAAGTCAGTAAATGCTAAGACGTTTCTAGAAACTACCCTTGAGTCTTGGAAAGTTCTCCTTACCTCAACTATATCAGAATCTCCGGATGCATGCTATCAAGAGTTCAAAATTTCCTAGGAGACCTGTGAGAGATTTCTTTCCCTCATAGTGTCTAGAGATACACTGCAGTGCACCATACCCCGCACAATCCAGGGGACCACAAGGTTGGTTGTATACCTCCTGCAATTTTTTGGGCTAGTACCAAAACCTCGGTAGCCTGTTTTAACATTAAGCACACGATTCTTCCTGGGAGTAAGCCCCATCAAACCAAACTCCCACTTACCTGGGAGTAAGTCCTATTCAACTAACTGGGACTGAATTCTGAGCAAACGTGAATAGGATTGTGACATAAAGCTGACGTCCCGGCTATGAAAAGGAAAATCCACCCCCCCACACACACACACACAAGCACACACGCCCCGCCAGGCGTGCATGAATTATTCGTGACCATGGATCTTCAGACTGAAGGAAGCGCCAGCCTCGTTGCCTGGGGCATCAGAAGTTTCCCCACAGATCAGGCCGAGCGCAGCAAACAAACAAACAAACAAACAAACAAACAAACAAACAAATAACTCGCCCCCGAGCAGAGCGAGGCAGAGAAAGGACAAGAAACAGGACTGTTACATACCTCGGACACACTTCCTGCCTGAAGGCTACGGAATGCAACTTTCCGAGGTGAAGGAAACGGGTTTTCTTGGCGTGGCCTGCTGATGAGAGCCCAGGGGACTTTCGGATGTGCCAGTGCCCCGCTCTGGCGTCAGGTGGACTGAGGGTGGGAGCGAGGGGCTCTAGCTACTTGCAAACACTCTGATCTTGCAAATCATATTTTGAAAGAGCAACAAATAAAACAGTGTGAAGGAGGGAGCGAAGGAGGGAGGAGGGGAGGGGAGCGGAGGTGGCTTCCACCCGCTGCTTCTGAAGCCCACCGCCGTCCAAGGCACGCAGAGCGAGAAATACCTCGGGGGATACCGGCTTGTTCACACAAACAGCGTGGCCAAGCAGGCCTCCGTCTCCCCACTGTGACTTCCTGCCTCTTCTGTTAACTTGGAAACGGACTTGGACTTCCGACCAGCCGGAGCACCAAGCTGGAGGAGATGTTTTTATTTGCCCGCTCGTAATCATTTCCGAACGGGCACAGTGCTCTGTTCAAAATAGTGCCAGGTTATCACGGGGAAGCCATCAGATCTGAGGCTCTTTAAAAGTCACACGCACGCATGCACACTCAAGAGAAGCTCCTCGAAGCAAGTCCCCTGTTTTCCCATAGTCTTTTGTCCTTAAGATCTATGCCTGGAGAGAGGGAGGTAGACCGGTGTGTGTGCGGTGGGGGGGAATAGTATTGGTGCGTGTGGGGAGGAGGTGTGAATCCTGGTGGAAGAGGAAAGGGGGGCACGCTCTAGCGAAGGGGCCAGTTGACCTCCTGTACTCCATGCTGTGACTGCCTCCATTCAGTCGCTGCAAAGAGCTACGTAACGCTGCCAGCTGGAAGGAGCAGATTATCTTATGATGTGTCAGAGTCTGCCACAAAGAGGTATTTATTTATTTTTCTCCATTGATGGTTCCGCCTCTCAGGAGGACGAAGAGAGTGGGATGGAGATGGAAAGGCAACGTGGAGAGTGGGGTGAATGAAAGAAAGGGGAGATGGGAGCTGAGAAAGGATTATATTTATATCTTTTTGAAAAGAAGAAGCAACGTTCATCCCTTGTTTGAATGACCTCTGTTGCATACTGCGTTAAATTGTGAGAAGTACAGGGACTGTAGGAATTGGGAAAGATCCTGGGAGGGAGGGAGGGAGGCTGAGTGCAGGATGTTGGTATTATAGCAGTAGTTCGTATTTTATTGACTTTGGTAAATAAATGCACAGTTTGCAGGATATAAGGACAGTGTAATAATGAAAGCTCTTCTCGTTGCAGCACGAGGAAAAGCAATGGACCAGCATCCCCTTGGGCTTGCCTTGTAAGAAATTCTAGGCTTTTGCTGGATTCCAGGATCTGATACCTTGCAAGGACCATGAAAATGCATCTGGAAGGACAAGCAACTAAGACTGACCCCAAACCCTTTTTCAAGGCAGCGTCATTTGTAAGGATTTCTTGGGCCCAACATGTGGAGGAAGCAGGGAAACATAATATGGATTCCTAGAGGGCCTCCTCTGCCGCTGATGTCACATTCCCACGGAAGCATCTGTACTCTGAAGTCATTGTGTGCAAGGATAAGGCTAAGCACAAACATCTGGGAATTAAGGTGAACTAGGAAAATGTCTGGAGAACATGGAATGGTGGATACTTTGCCAGGTCTCTTTAATACCCATAGACATGCTGATTTGACACAGAACCCTTCAGTGGATGGTAGGAGTGAATACATAACAGACCAAATGAGTCTTCTAGGCCTTGGAGAGAATCCAAAAATTTGGGGATGGGTTGATTATACTCAATCAAGTCTGCAGAGAAGGAAGCATGGCCATTAATTTACTCCCGAATGGAATGGAGAAATTTACAAAGGTTTAGCATAGTCCAAAACATGTTTGGACAAAACATTGGGAGAATCTTCTTTCTTTCTTTCTTTCTTTCTTTCTTTCTTTCTTTCTTTCTTTCTTTCGGGTATTTATATTTCCTTATATATTTACACACTCAAGAAAGCAAGATAGATATATGAAGAATGAACCCACTGGTATAATATCATAAGGGGAGTTACAATTCTGCATTGTAAGTTTGTGTAAGGAAGGGGGCATTATATATTATTAACTCCCCCACAAAAAAAGAGAAAAAAACATAATCTTCTTTCTCTGGGTGGCTCAAAGTTCCACTTTCTTGCCAATCATATTGATGGAATTTCCAGTTCTACATGAATATTTACTGATTTCTAATATGCACTTTTTGGGCAAATGGCACAGACTTGTCAGCAGACCTTTGTGGTGATGTTCAGAGAAGCTAACAATTAGTCTGAATCTGCCCTAGGATTTCTGCAGCGAAGCAGAGAAATACTGCTTTCAAAAAGCCAAAATTGCAGAGTATCTGTGAACAACATTTTCTGAAGTGGAACCACCAATGGGCTGGCAGACAAGGAAGATTAAGGTGCCTCAGAAACCACCAATAGCCAAAGGAGGGGAAACATTTCTATGGTGGGTGCATGTTTAATGTTTCCTTACCCTTAACATAACAACAACACATACTTCAATAAATCATCATTTGGGGGGGAAAGTTTCATTGCACCAGATGGGTATGTTTAGGAAGTTATAAATATATAATATACAAGGTGTTTCATGTGCTGTTATTCTGCAGCACATGAAATGTTTGCTTGCACCTCTTGCTGCAGATTTGGTGTGCTATGCATACAATTGAGAAATTTTGTATAGAAATTCTCTTTCACCTTCTCTCTCTCAAACAGAGGGGGGGGGGGACTCTGGCACTGTTTGTATAACTTAATGCACACAAAATATTTTCATGTCTCCACTACAGTGAATTAAGATCTAAACTGAAAAGTTGTATCAGAAGTTTTGGCTTAAGCTTGTGCAATCCTATACCCAATTTCCTGACAGTAAGTCCCACTGAAATCAGTGGGTCTGTCTTCTAAGTAGATAAGCATAGGATTGTGGGTGACGCTGGCATGTTGATGACAGTGTATAGTTAGTGTGCAACTTTGTATATGTATGTCTATTGTGGGGATAGGGAATAAATGAAAAATATGGTTCCTTGCATGAAAGACGTCTGGAAACTAAGGGAAATGGATTAATGTCTTGGTATGGGGTCACTTCCTGCTGGTTCTTGGGTTATTTACATAGTAATACTGTACTGCCTGGAAATTCCTAATTTATTTTTCTCATATGCTTTGAAATCCCTCCAGTTTTCAAAAAGTTCTCTTACAATACATTGGGGGGAAGTAATCCTACAGATTTCAGGGTTTCTTGCAACCCTGTAAGAAAATACTTAGTCAAAGGTTGCCATTTCTTTGGATGGGGATGTTGAATTCATGACAATTGCTGACAACTTGCAATGTATTTCTTTCCTTCATTAATCTGTTTTTAACACATTCTTCTTTCTCATAATGGAACATATACTTTGCAATCAAACTAATAAAGAACTGGGCTTTTGCCCTTAAATATGAGATCTCCTTTTCTTCCAAGCTTAATTTGGAAGTTTTATTTTTCATATTAAACATATGCTCCACTGATACAGAACTCAGTTTTTTCAGTTATTAACTAAATCACTCATTAGATAGCTGTGCTAAGAGTTAGGTTTCTTCACTCTGCTGCGTCAGAGACATATTTCCCAATAAGTTAAAGTCCTACAGCTCAGTGCATCTCTACTTTGGGAGCCTGCAACCCTAAGCACAGTTACCTGGGAGTAACCCTTCTTGAGCAGGGTAGGATTTATTTCCAACTAAATGTGTGTAAGGTTGTTCTGCCTTTCTGCTCAGGATGCTTCTCCATGGATCTGGGTCAGTATTCTAAAATTTCTCTCCCATTGTTCCCTGAGAAGATTCTGATTATAAAATAGAATGACGATGGAAAGAAATGAGATAGTAGATGTGATTGCTCATAAGAAATGCATCAGCAGCAGTTACAAAATTCTAATACATTCCAGGAAACTTGTTTTCCTTTTCCTCTCTCTCACATGTAATATAGTGCATCACCACAATTGAAGCAAACAGATCCACACGGTGTTCTTCTCTGAAAGAGAGAAGCCTCCTTCTGCATTTTTAAGTTAATTAAGCCACTAGAATTGACTCCTGCTATCAATCCACTGCTCAGTATCTTAGCAAGATCAGCCCGTTTAAATGAGAAACTGCTAAGCAATTTATGAAATGAAAAGCTGCTTAAGACAAGGCAGATAAATGAAGAGGGATGCCAGACCCTGGAATAAACCTGCTATTTAAGAAATAAATTCTCCCGATACAGAGAGGAAGAATTTCTTTTTAAAAAAAAGACTGGGTTTTTCCTTTTACCTTAGTTATTTTATCATTGCACTGATCAAAGTTGAAAATGAATGTTAATTTTTCAGAGCATAAAATGTGCAAATTCTGAGTTTTCTTCACCAGTGTTCCGCCAATTTTTCTTATACAATGTGACGCCCATAAATAGAATTGTAAAATCCAAATTTTAATTAAGTCAATATTTCATTGAAATAGGAATTGTAAATGGTCCTACATAAACCTGGGAAAGGTCCTCCTTGTTTTGTTTTGTTTTTTTTCTTTTTCTTTTTTCTTTCTTTTGTAGGACCATTCCCTTTTTATTTATTACTGTTGTCTGTTTTATTCAGGAAACACACAAAGAAAGAGGAGGAGGAGGAGGAGAAATAATCCTTTGGTATTTAGAAATAAAGGCACCTGCTCAGCACAAATTCAAATCATCTCTGTGATCTCAGTTCTAGTATTCTGGTTGGAGAAAATTCAGTCTGAGTCCTACTGCAAGTAGACCCACTGACTACATAAGATTTAAGGGAGCAATGATTGACTTAAAGTCTCATTCATTGCAGTAGGTTAGCTTTAGGACTTAGCTTGGATTTTACCCCTTTTGCCTATCACTAATCTTTGCATTTCTAAATTGGGTCTCTTCAGCCCTAAGGCAACCAGAAAAATATTCACCCATACTGTAATGATTGTCCTGAAAGAAGCGGCTGTAAATAAGGAACAAAGAGCCTTGGTGCGAGCTACCGGAGTTTGGCTGAGACTTATACGCCACTGCTGTCACCCAGATCAGAAACCCAGTATTGATACCACTTCCTATTTGATATAGTAAGTCGCCCATAGATACACCAAGTATTTTTAATGAGGCATATCTTCTTCTGTTCCTCGAGATATGAATTCTCCTGAAGGGTCTTGGGTTGTGCTGTTGATTTAAAATTTTAGTTCATCTGGCATGTTCAGGGTTTGCCTAATTTAGTCAACTCAAAACTCTTTCCCCCCTCACCCAGGGGATCATATACTCCCTTCCAAATCTAGCAATCAGTTCTTCAGACTTAAGGGCTTCCCATCCACTTAGACGCTGCATGTGAAGTTCATTCTTTTCTGGCTAGACACTAATTGCGAGCCGGTTTGTCTATTTTGCCTTGACCTTGGACTTCGGCTGATGCAGTTGCTATGATTGTGGGGGGAAACTGTGCGCAAAGATTGGTTTCGATGTGTAAAGTCCTTTCGGAAGGCAAAACCTTCCCAGGAGAAAGCCGAATCTTGGCAAAATACTTCAGATCATCAGAGCCATTTTCTGCTAGATGAGTTTCTTTCTTGGGGTTTTGGGATGAATTGTCCAGTTTCTGCCTGCGTGATGGGATTTTAACGACGGAAATTGCTAATGAGCTCCGAGGTGGCAAATCTTACAGAAAACACGAGAGTGGTCTTTTTTCCTGGTGTGCGTGTGGATTATTTAAGTCATAGGAAATTCTTGTTGAAGACCTCCTTGTGATAGACAGAGCTCAGCTTCATAACTAGATATTTTCTATCCAGTCTTGTGAATAAATTCTGACTGAACTTATGCTCCATGGAATGTGAATGCAGGGTCGCAGCCTGTATTCTTTCGGCAAACTTAATGAGCTTTCATTGCACCTGCTTTTCCCATACTATGGGGCTCCAAAGAAATGATAAGGTTCTCCATTGATCTAAACAATCGGAGCTCCGACAGCGGGGGTGCGAGGGGGAAGTCACGTATTCCTAAGATTTCTTGTTATTTGCTCATCTCGATCAATGGGCAGATCCTGGCTGCAGTGAGATATCCCTGGTTCCCATGGAATTGAAGCAGCACTCTTACCCAAGCTCGCTGGAAAGTATTTTTTTTTAAACCCTGCCACAAACTTCCATTGAACTCAGTGGGACTGGCTTGTAAGGAAAAGGCACGGGATGAAAATGTAGTGAAGTCTCTAGGAGAGCGTCCTTCTTTCGCACCCTAACCGTTTTTTCCAGCCCCACGGTCCACTGTTCTCCTCCTGTTTGGCTGCATCTATTTGCCAAAGTTATCCTTTCGGGCGTGTGTGCGGAGTGGGTGGCTAAGGAAAGAAGTGGAAAATTTTTGATATTCTCGACTTAAATGTCACTTTTTTTTCAAATGCACCCATCTGCCTCAAAGCAAGGATATCCAGTGGGATCATTTTAAAGGGGTCCCGGACAAAGTCGAATAATATATACACTCCCAGCAGTGCACAGTACATGTATCTCCGTGTCGCAACTACCCCTCTCTGGCAGACTATTCTTCTGTTTCATCAGTTTAATTATAAGCCATCCATCTCGGATCCTGTTTACTCTGTATAAAGTGAATTGCATTTATTGTCTGTTACACATACACAAATCAACATTGAGCCCATTTTATCTAACACACACGACCATTCAAAGGCAGACATGGAAGCTGCAATATTTACTACTGCAGTATTAAACATTAATAACATAATATCATAATATAATCACAGTCAGCCCCTTTAAAACATCCCCAGTTGGTTGAACACGAAAGATTAAGCATTATTGGGTTGGACTCATACAAGAAGAAACCCTATAAAACGTGCAAACGTTTTGGAGACATCTATAACATTCTTGCAATGTGTGGGGAAGGGCTGTTCCTTTTTCTTCACTATTATCCCTTAATGCCCCAGAAGGAGCTTGACTGAAAACCTAAAATCAGTCCCAACCTCAACAAAAGAAATAGAGAAGTACATATGGAATGGCCAAGCAAGGGGTTAAAAATGCCAAATGTGTCAGTCTGTGAAAAATGGTACAAGTAAAACACACAACACACACCACCACCATCACAAACCCTAAACTAATTATATTGAGAAAGTGTCCCCTGATTTGTATTTATTTAGGGAACCGAAGGAAGTGTTAGCGATTTCAAACACCTCCTTCTATGAAAAATAAGAATATATATATATATACATTGAGGAGATATATCCGCACGCGCACACACAAACTGATATTAATCTCCCCATTCACCCCTGAGACTGAAAGAAAATCAATTTCCTGGGCGGTAAATGTCCAGCTTCCTTACTTCCCGTAAGATCCAATCGCTGATTCCCAGAAACAGACCGGGGTGGGGGGAGAGGGAAAGCCAAAAAAGAAAGAAGCAAGCAGGTCTTAAGGACGGAAAAGACCACCCGCCCCCCCCCCCCGGCGCCCCCAAGGCGGTCCAGTGCATTTTCCGGGTCTCTGCAAGTCTTCTAAAGTCGGCGCATTTTCGTCTTCCATGTCGGACTGTCAAATTTGTCGTTAGCACAAGGGTTGGCGCCTACCTACTACCTTCCTTTATATCGGTCCCCTCATTATTACAATTATTCGGTTTTCAGCCCCCCAAATACAGCTATTTCGCAGCCGTTCACTGATATCTCAGGAAAGAAACTCCTGATCAATACTATCTAGCGAAAGGGATTTAAAAAAAATATTGGCATTATCAATGAAATTATTCCGATCATTAGTTTTATATTTAATACTGAGCATTTTTCAAGGCTCTAGAACTCTGGTACGACAAATCTCAAAGCACTTTATTGTCGGCCAAATGTTGAACACCCCCATTCCCCTTATTTCCTCACGCGCTTTACAATCAATGGGTGTCTCCCATTGCCTTTAAGAATTTCTGTTTCTGTCGTGGGTAGGGAGCCAATGGGAGCTCGCCGTTCTCTTCCCAAAGCCAAGAGAGACAAGGTGATAGGACTGGAGGCGGATCACGTGCCCATGCTAACTGCAAGGAGCCCTATTTACAGGTCACGTGGCCCGGCGGATTTCTTAATGAACCGGACCCATCCCGCTGCCTCTGCGCATGCTCCTGCGTAAACAATATGTTGGGGAAATTAGGTGTCTCTCTTTGGGAAGTCGAGTTTTAAAAAGCTCAGGCAGACCATGATATGACGACTTCACTGATCTTGCATCCACGCTGGGCGGATACCTTCATGTACGTGTATGAGGAGAACCCGAATGAAAATAACCAGAATAAAATCCCAGCCATGGAAGGGCTAAGTGGGAACTGCCCAGCGAGCCACTGCAGGGATTTAATCACGCACCCGGTACTGGGTCGTCATTCCAGCACCATTGGGACTCACCAGGGTTCTGTCTATACGGATATACCTGCTCCAGATGCCTCCAGGCAGTGCCCGGCGCCACCGGCCTCTTCGAACGCCACCTTGGGCTATGGCTATCCCTTTGGAGGCAGCTACTACGGATGCCGATTGTCCCATTCCCACAACGTAAACTTACAACAGAAGCCTTGTTCTTACCACCCAGCTGAAAAATACCCCGAGCCCAGCGGCTCCCTCCCCAGCGAAGAACTATCCTCAAGGGCCAAAGAATTTGCTTTTTACCCGAGCTTTGCCAGCTCCTACCAGGCGGTCCCTGGTTATTTGGACGTATCAGTAGTTCCAGGTATCAGCGGCCACCCGGAGCCCAGACACGACGCGCTGCTTCCCATGGAAGGATACCAGCACTGGGCTCTTTCCAATGGCTGGGACGGGCAGGTCTATTGCTCGAAAGAGCAGTCACAGTCTACCCATCTCTGGAAATCACCTTTCCCAGGTAGGGTGCTCCAGATTCGACTTCTGCTCTTTCTGCTCCGGCATGATCTCGTGCATATGCTATAACCTAACCGCCCAGGTAAAATTGGCTTTGGAACGCTTGCATGGGCACGTACGGGGAAGAAGGGGAAACAAAGCAACCGGGCTGCAAACCCAGCTACATACCTTGGAGCTCCAAGGTGCTTACACAGCCAGTTTGGTAGTGGCTCTTTCTGTGTGTGTGGCCTCCTTCTCTCCCTGCGTTGGCTTACTTAGCTGGATCTCTATCTTTTGCTTTGATTAAAAAAATCTGAATCATCTAGGAACACCTAGTACCTTTTTCTCTCCTTCCCTCCCTCTCTCCTTCCCCCTCCCTCTCTGAAAGGCTGAGCTTTTCGGAAAGGTTCTGTAAATCATATTGCAATTACAGAAGTAGCTGTCAAGTGACATGAATCGTACAAATGAATCTTGTAAGAGGAGTGAGAAATAGGGCGAGAATGAGAAATAGGGCGATGCTTTTGCCTCTGGTTAGAAATCTGGAATGACTGACAGTCGGCGAGTAACCCTGAAAGCTGGAGTGCTTCGGGCTTATCTTTCCTGCCTTCCCACTTGGGGAGAGGGGAGAGAGATGAAAGAGCAACGAGCGTCAGATTTGGTCGCGGGGTCCCCACCTTGCAGTCAATATGCAGGCCCCTTAATGATCCGAAGGGATTGATGGGCGAGACGAGATTAACATCAAGTAGGGCGGGAGGGGGGTGGGAGGAATAAATAAGATGGGAGACACGCATTTATCTAGGGAATACTGGAGAGGGGATGCCCCATCAGATAGGACTGGGCTTGCCGACAATGCCTGCGCGGAGCGTTGCATGATGGGCATTCCCTCCTTCTAGGAGAAGGAATGAGAGTTTCGTGAGCCGGGCAAGAGGAGGCCTATATCCAGACGCTACTGTATGTCAGCCATACGCATCCGTGTTTGCGCTTGTAAACGTCGATGGGAGAGTGAAAAAGCCGGAGCGAGCGGCCGAGAGTCCCTCGAGGGAAGCCCGGGAAGGGTGGGCGGGGGGGAGGTCCTTGGCTTTGCTAGCGGGAGATCTAGCAGGATGAGAAAGCAGCTTTCTCCATCTCTATTGCTACCTGGGGGAAAGGTAGTCGAAGCTGGAGAGTCCGCTCCATGAGTTGTGGTCGTTCTTGAAGTAAGGTGGAGGACTTAACAGAAGACATCCCCCCACTCCCGCCCGTGCGCGGCTTGTACACACATTTCCCTTTATTCTTACTCCATTTCGTATAGCCTCGGCAGCTTATGGAAGTACCCCCCAGTTCAAAAACGCTGGTGTGTCTGCGCGCAATGCCATAATATTGTCATTGGCTCTGCCTTTAGGCCTTAATTAAAATCTCTAGGGAAAAATATGCATCGATACCCTTTGAGAATCCGAGAGAGCAGAGAAAGCACCGAGGAAGCGGCTCTTCTGAAGCAGCCGCTGAGGGTGTTTCTTCGCCAACCTGTACTGGGGCAGGGATGTTCACTTTCCTTCGGCCGGGACCCTCTCCCTACGTTTCATTTCAGGATCCTCTTGGCGTTCACAAGCGCCTCTGGTTTCTTGCCGTGTGGCTAGCCTGCATCTTGCGCTCAAAGAGCCATGGGGAAATGGATTGGGGGGGGGGGGTGATGCGCGACTGATTGCTGTTAATCATGAAGAATGAGCAGTGGGTAGACTTAGCGTCAGGGGCTATTAAGGAAAAGACTGAATGCATTAAGCATGATGAGAATGCATTGATTCTCCGGTGCGTTCTGGACGGTGTGCTTGGTTACCTTCAGGAAATTCGCAGAAGCGAGGGCCCTTTTTTGGAACGGAGCGACAAAGGATGCGGACCGCGAGGTCCGAACTCCCCCAGCCTTACCGATGCTCCTTGTGTCGCATAGACCAAGGGGTGCGGGCCGCCTGCCCCGGCACCCTTTTAGGCGCGGGCACCCCCCGCAACCCGGCCGCTTTTCCGAAGAGCTGCGGTCTAGGATGCCGACCCCTCAAGCAACAAGCGTCATTAAAGAGGTCGCCGAGGCAGGCTGGCGAAACCTCTCTAGCCAAAGTGGCAGAAAACACTCGGCGGGGGGGGGCGGGGTGAAGAGCGGACGGGTAGGCTCTGTCCCCCCCATTTTTGCCAATCTTGGCGCTCACAGGGAGCTGCTGCGCTTGCCATTTGCCTTCTCCGTGACTCGGTGCTCCTTCTCGGTAACAGTCTTGGGCAAACATCGCCTGGAATAGCAGCACTTACCCCCGTGCTAATATATTCATTTAATACCTTGCTCAGCCGCCGCCCCCAGTGTCCCAGCTGCGGCTTCTGCCTGCTTTTCGCCCTCACTCCTCGCTCTCTCTTGCTCCTCCGCCTCTTGCTCTCCCCCTCTTCTCCCGTATGCACCTCTTCCCTCCCCTGCTCCGGCGACCCATGCGCTCCCCTTCTTTATTTGCCTTTCTGTCCTCTCCCTAACGCCTGGAAGAGACTTTGTCCAGCTAGTTGCAAGATGCTGTTTAATGTAATAGACCCCCTATCTTTTTCTCTTTCACCCCCTTCTCCCTGTTCTGCGCTCTCTCCCTCTCGCTTCCTCTCGCCCTCTCCTCTCCCGTTCTCCTCATCTTTGCAGATGTGGTACCTCTCCAGCCAGAAGTGAGCAGCTACCGTAGGGGCCGAAAGAAAAGAGTCCCTTACACGAAAATCCAGCTGAAAGAATTAGAAAAAGAATACGCCGCCAGCAAATTCATTACCAAAGAGAAGCGAAGAAGGATTTCGGCGACCACTAATCTTTCCGAGCGCCAGGTCACGATCTGGTTTCAGAATCGCAGGGTGAAGGAGAAAAAGGTTGTTAGTAAATCTAAGACACCTCACCTGCATGCTACCTGACAAAGAAATTCTTGGGGGTGGGGACAAAATAAGGATAATGATGATGTTGATGATGATGATGATGATGATAACCAAGGGGGAGAGAAACACACAAATATTTATCTGGTAAATTTGTATAAATAAAACACGCATTCGAGCTCTTGAATTGATTTGGTTATTTAAAAACACCAAGGAGGCGTGGGGAATTAGACCGCCATCTTTGGTTTGTTCTGTCCCCTGTATTGCCGTCTTTTAACTGTGAATCCGGTTGCCCTTCTTAAACATCCATTTTGGTCTGGTTTTAAGTGTGCACATCTAACCAGGGTGGGGGGAAAGAGAGGAGGCGAGAGGGGAGGGGGAAACACCCAAACCACACAGACATGTCTCTCTTGAGAGTCCAAATGTAATTTTGTAGCTCTGTAGTATAGTCCAGCACTCTCCCTGTGCCACAGATCAAAAATGTCCCATTTCTTTCACTGTTTCTGTCTCTGAGCTTTGTTTTTTAAGAGAGAGAGATATGGTATCATATATATTATATATATGATATTATATATATAATGAAAAACATATTCACAGCAGTTCCAATAAAGTTTTTAAGAGAGAGAGATGATATCATATATATTGTATATATGATATAATAAATATATATATAAATGAACAACGTATTCACAGCAGTTCCAATAAAGAGATCCTAAATTTTTTTTGTTCCTTTGGTGGACTTAAAAGAAAAAGAATGAGAATTAAGGCTGCTAGTCTGATTGTGGTGTTGTTGCTGATGTTTTTTCTGATTTTAATCTGTCTTACTAAGACACACATCAATCGTTTCTTGTCACTTCTGCCTTCAAAATGAATAATTATGTAATTCCTAGGACACGATCCAACCAAAGACAGACATTTCCAAGTCCATTTGTTTTTGATAGAGGGAAGTCAAAGCATGTGCTTGCTTTCCCCGTTGACCTAAATGGAGTGGAAATGGCAGTCAGCACTGGCTGGTCATGCCCTTAATTATGATTTCCATTTTTTTTCTGGAATATGTTCTCACTTGGGTTGAGTTATAATAATAATTATTCTTATTTGCGTGTGTTTTCACTATCAAAGCGGAATGTTTATTCTCCATCGTCAGTATGGAAAGTGTGCGACATTGCTCTGTTTTCTATACCAGTCTCTTCGTAAAGAGCAGTCAGTGTTCTTTATCCATGTTAAAACGATCCACTTTTTTAATGTCTTGTATATGTATATAATGTGGTGTCCAAATGATATGTACTGAATGCAGAATACATTTCTTAAAAATAAATCTCTCTCTCTCTCTTTCTTTCACCCCTGCCCCGTTTTTCTACCTTGGAGAAGTGTATGCCTCAGTGAAGTTACATCTGTCTGGGTACTGGGGTGGCACAAAGAGCTTTCCCCCTTTAGGAGGCCCCAGGAGAGCTTCAAGGAAGCTTGGCCTTATGCAGATTGACCCGCAGTCCATTTTGACGTATCAAAAATAGATTGCGAGAGCTTCCCTTGTTAAATTACTTCCTCTGGAGTAATTTCGCTGGGGTTTATGGGACTACCCCGGAAGGAAACCTTTGCCAAGCATTGCAGTGCAAAGCTGATCAGTTCCCACCCAACCTGCTTCTTTAATGGCTGGATCCCATACAAGGATCCTCACTGGCCCCGTACATAGGCAGTCACGTATCTAGCGACAGAGAAGAGAAAGGAGGAAGACCATCCCTAGCCCACTGCTGCTGTAGAAAGCAAGACTGAAACCGAGGTTACCTGGGTGTTTGAGCAGTGTTCCTAGGTAGTATTGCCTACAGTGCAGGCCCTGTTGGAGGCTTTAGTGGGCTATTCAAGGGTGGAAGGCTTGATGTATAGCTACATATACATGCGTGCACATATATACACGGAAAGGCTGGAACTGGAGGAAGGTGGCACCTTGTGGCAAGGTGCTGGAGTGGGCAAGGCTGGCATTTAGAGGCCTCTCTTCATGGTAAATCATTTGCTGAAGGACCTGCAAACTGCTGGTCCTTGTCCTGCCCCAGAAATCCGTGTTTTGGAGAGTACGGTTTTTACTCGCATGGGTTCAGCTCACATGACTTTAGGACTGTAAGCTTGGGTGCAGGCCTTTTGTACAGTAAGAGTGATTTAATTTGGGGAGACTTGCTTCCAGATGAAGAAGAAGCATTGTGGAGCCCCAGGGACTGCCATCGACTCAATTTTTGGGTGGGAATGAGTCCCACAAAACTCAGTGGAGCTTTCCGGGGGGGGGGGGGACCAAGGGTAGATCAGGCTGTAACGGTCCTGATCCTAAAATCTACCGCCCCTTCTGGTTAGTGCAAACCTGCAAATGAATTGAACCCAGGCAAAAAGAGAAGCACCCTGATCAGGGAGTTTTTGACCCCTGTTGGGAGCCCTATACACTCAGTGGGACTTGCGCCTAGGGAGACATGCCTGAGAGTGTGCTCTTGATAAGGCCCCTCAACTTCCGTTTCAGCAGTATTCTTTCCACAGACAAGACTAGTCTTCCTTAGTTCTGCTCCAATTGGTTAAGCATATCATCAGCCGCAAATACTCTGAAAGCGGGGTAGGCTCAGCCAATGTGGGTTTTGTCTGCACTGACCACTGACGGGCTTATCCCCCATGCCCCGCACAAGCTCTCCTGAGAACATCCAGTCATCTCTAGGAAAGTGCAGGTGAGGGGGAAATAGGGAACTGGAGGCATCTTGTGTTTATGTATCTTGAGATGCTTTTTAAGGGTTCCATCTGCCTGCAGCATCCTTTCTAACCGGGCCCCCCTCAGATGTGTTGAACTACAGGGTGCCAAGTAGGGAAAAGTAGTTCTATCAGTTTCCTTGCTGGCCACAATCCAGTAAGGATTGTGCATTCTTCTCATTGCCTTTAAAACCTGGGGGTGCAAATTTGCCTAATTGTGACCCACCTTATGTAAGACAAAGGAGAGCCTGTCAGGGAAGCTACACAATTCCAAACAACAAGCTGCTATTTGAGCATGTTGGGCAATATCAGATGTTAGACCTACTTAGTGGAGGCCCATTGAAATGAATGGTACTTCAGTTCAACAGGGTGTCCTCGAAATAGAATTGCTCGCGTATGCTACTCATAACTTCCATCTTCTTGTTTGTTTTAAACTTGGATATCCATTAATAAATATGGCTTGTTGCACTCCAGTCTTATATCTATTTCCTTCTGAAGAAAACCTGATGAATACCAATGTCGTTCATTCCCAAGGAAGCAATCACAGACTAGAAGCATTGCAAGTGCCTAATCGAATAGTTTGCACTCCCGATAAATGCACTTCTTTGCTATTGTGCAACATCACTGATGGCCACCAGTGATATAACCTTTATGAAAGCATTCCATATATTCAGGGAATATGGATTATAATTTTATTGGATTTTTTTTCTAAAAGTAACCAAGGGAAAACAAGGGTGACATTTTCACTCTCCCCTTTTCTTCCACAAAATCCAGTACAACTAGGCCCATAATTAAGTATTTATTAGTTAACTAACTGTGAAGATCTAGATTTCTGAGACAGAGCATGCGGTTTTGTATTCTTGGTGTATTGTATTGAAGGCCTGGCAAATCACCTACGTCCCTATTGATAGCATAAAATCAAGGCTTTGAAGAGAATTTTAGTGGACACACCTTTCCTTTTCAAATATAGAAGCTACAAATATTCATCTGGGCTTGGTATTTCTTTATTTTTTAAATCAGGCAGATGATATGAAAAAATCAGTTCAAGTTTCCTAACTCATCTCCATTGGGATTTCAGGTTTGACAAAGGTGATTTTAAAATCTGGAAATATCTCTGGGCAGGTTTTCATACTGAGTCTGGGAGACCTAAAGATACCATTCTGCTCAACTCAGTTTTGATTAAGATAGAAAGTCAGGACACTCTTCAAATGGCATTTAGTCTTGTCTGGCTCAGTTTAGTGGATTATAAACCTTCGGCATTGACAAAGGAGTCATATAGAAGGGTCTCTTCATAGAGTTAGGGGTGGATACTGGAATTATAATTTTCAGTTTCCAACAGTTCGTCACCTCCCTCACCAAAGCTTCTATATTAAACAGTTTGATTAAAAATGGGGGTTTTTTATTTCAGTGAGAGAGAATCGTCATTGAAATTTTATGGGACTTAGCAGTTCTGTGCCTAACTTTGGTGGATCATGCCCACTATTGGCAAATGAGTCCCACTAATTGTTATAGGTGTGGTTTAGCATTCCTTAGCTTCAGTAATCAGATCTGCTACTGGGCAAAGTTCAGATGATTCTGTACAAGCTGATAGGGCAAAAAAACATCCCAAGCTTGGTGATTTGAAAGTAAACCCCCGGACTTCAATGAACTATGCTTATGATGGATGTGGTTAAGATTAAGCCTAAGAACACTTTTTTGGGAGGACTACCCCAAGGAAGACAATGCAGAATGTTCAGAATGAGAAGTAAAGCAACTTAATACAGAATCCTTTGTCATAAGTCCACTAATGTTGACATAAATCCACATGTTTGGCCTCTCCTGGTCAAAGTGTAGATCAGTGATTCCAAGTGTGGGTGGGGGCAGTGGAAAGATCCAAGGGGCAGTAATTGGTTGTTTTAAATTTGCAGTAGAGCAATCAACGTAATACAAGGAAAGAGGTCTGGAGACTGTAGGGCTGTTGCCCAAGACGAAAGGGGCGGCAGGTCAGAAAAGTCTGGGGACAACTGGTGCAGGTCTTCTTACATCCAAAGATTCCAATTTAACAAGATTGCATGAAAGGAGTAAAATCCAGCATAAATTCCATTTTGTGTAGATCCAAAAAAATGACTGAAATTTAAGTTAGTATACCTTAAGTCCCATTCATTTTAGTCGGACTTGTGTTGGATTTTACCTAATAACTGCTCGTTATTTCCAGCAGAAGAGTTCCCTCTTCCCCCTCCTCTTCTCTCTGAAAGAAAATACTACCTTATTAGAGAACAATATCAGACACAAAAGAAATAATTTTACCATCACGAAACTGATGGAGAAGGTCGAATTTAAAACATGCAAAATATGCATGATAGAAGTTGAATGTGATGCTTAATAGTTCAAAATCCTATATGTCTCCTCAGAAATAAGCCAGCCATGTTCAATGGGGGCTTATTCTCAGGTAAGTGTGTAAAGGATTGCTAAGAGGAAGTTCTAGTTCAATGGCTTTTTCTTAGACAAAGGCCTTCCGAAGGTAATGGGAAAATCAGGAGAAATTACAAATTAGGCAAGAACGCTAAGATCTGCCTACAGCAATGCTGAATTTCTTGGATTGAAGCTGATTGAAATTACCCTTCTGTACCGATCTGCCTGCCTGTAATCCCTATGGAAATTAATGGAGCTTGCTTTTGACTAGACAGATATAGGGGGACAGTGTTCATCTTTCTGCTAGAACTGGTTTTGCCCCATTTTGAAAACTGTTTACAATCCAAATGAAGTTAGGACCTAGATTCATTTCAAGTTAATGGGATTTTAATTCTTAACGGGGAGCTTTTTGCCCCATTAACTGAATACATGACACAATTCTAAGCCTGTTCACTTGGAAGCCAGTCCAAGTGAGTTCAGTATGCACAGAATTGCAACTGTAGTCTATGCATGGTGCCCTTTAACTTTGAATAAACATCTATTGATTTCTCTCTAAGTAAGTATGTTGACCTAGAAGGATCACAGATCTAGGTCATCCTCATATCTTCGTAGGAAACTTTCTTTGGACTATGTTGAAAAAACCACAGAGAAGCATTACGAGGCCCAGGCCCAGCCCCTGCATGGCTGGAGAGAGTAACATCTTTTTTCATCGTACCCCACTCAGTTGTCTCAACCCAGCTATTTGTGAAGCGACTTCATTGATCTATGGAATAATAACTTGAAATATTATGGCTGGAAGAGGACTCTTGGCATCTTTCACACCATTCAATAATATTCCCTTGATGAGAACCTGACCATCCATATATTACTATACAACTTCTCCATGCACCGCTGTATCACTATCACCCTATATTTATTGAACTTTCATTCACCCGCCCCACAAAAAAATCAAACATAAGAAGTAAGTCCTTTCAATGATATTCCTTTGTGCTCTGCATTAAAAGGGGATGTGACTACTGCTCTTTCTTGGCTTTTTTAATATGCTGTGAAAGAAAGAAAAGAAGAAACAACAACAATAATAAAATCCATGATCATGTTTCATATACACCCCAAGTCAAGTGGCCTTTTGTAAACATCTCCTGGTGGGAGATCTCTGTTCTGCAGAAGGCTTGCATCCCAGTGTACCGGTTGGCCTTGAAGATGACACCCAACTCTCTCTTGATTGGAATTTTACCAGAATTCATGTGGCTTCTTAGGATTACAGTCCAAAAATAGTTGTATGTAGGCAGGTTAGATGCTTATTTCAGTAGAACAGGTGAGCTACTGTTACACCTATGAAGAAACTCTGTAATATCCATTACTTTGCTTTTTAGGAAAGTAATGGGTATTCTTCCCTGTTCTTCCCCTCTTATAAAAAAATAGACTGCAGTCCAAAGGATGCATGTGTTGCTTATGATACACTCACAGGGCCATTTCCATCACCTGTTTCTCATGGCTATATAAAGTTTACTTCCTCTTGTTCTTCTTCCTCTTTTAAACTTTAACAAGTCCCTGTGATCATAAAAGAAGCACTCATGTCTCCTTAGTCTTCAGGATTTCTAGGGAGACAGAATTTGTTGGGAAGAAGTAAGGTGGGGTTGGGACAAGCAGCGGAGGAAACATTTCAGAAAAAGCAAGCAGTACGAGCATCACCCAAACATTTGGCCAGCCTGCCTACCCCTATCTACCTGTACAGTAATGGACACACTTCCACCAGAATGTTCAACCTTTTGGCCATGGAACCCCCAGTGGGTTTCAAGCAGAGAAGGTGGCCTTGATATTCTTGACCCTTCGTCCTCATCCCCAGAGGCAGTCCCTCGGAAGGGGAGTCACACTGCATGGCAGTGGACATCCTCCATTGTGCTGCGGAAGGACTGTGCCCCTCTGGTGGGCTGGTGCTGGGCGAGCGCACTGTGACTCGCTTCAGAGCTAGCCTTGACCGTGACTATGCCTATTTGACCTTGACATCACAAGCTTTGTGCATAATAATCAATAAGGGTAGAGCCTTAAGCTCTTAGCAGCCACTCAGGAGTGGCTTTTTGTCAAGGGTACCCTGCTTCTGTTTACAGATAAACAAGGTGTCATTTCAAGTCTAGACAGGCGCCCTAATGGCCGACAATAAAAGCATGAAAAGGAAGCTTCCCAGGTTTGGCCTTTTCTTCTCTTTGTATCAAGTGCTTTGAATCACATCTTAACTGTGGCCCTTTATAGTAAGAGGCACCCTTTCCACCATTTCCTAGTTATGTATCACTTACACTTGAAGATTTTTTTTTTTTTAAGTTCGTGAAATCCTTATTTGCATGCAAGGAGGAGAAAGCTGACCTTATAGCACCAAGTTGCATGCTGCAGTAACTTTGAGAACCTATGCATGTCTACTCAGAAGTAAGGCCTATTGAAGTCAGTGGGACATACTCCCAGGTAAGTGAGTAAATATTCGTTCATTCATTCATTCATTCATTCATTCATTCATTCATAGGGCCACCATAAGTTGGAGGATCTGATGACACATAACAAGAAGTGGGTAAAGGACTGGAGCTTTGTTTGCTAAATTGCTGCATTCTTGACCAACAACCGACCTTGGGGGGTGGGGTGAATAAAGTCCATCCTTTGAATTATTTTCTTAGTAACTTGCAATATGAGGTAGGGGTACACAGATACCACCCTGAAATGGTATAAACCATTCAAATGTACAAAGAAAGGACATCTTTATGGTTAAAAGTTTTTACTTGAAATGTGTTCCTACAGGAGTCAAGATGTTACAGGTTCTACAGTGAAAATATCTCGTAAGGGTCAGGAAGGAGCACTTTCAGATTTGAAATGGTAGATCTAGGAGGGTCAGATGGACGGAGGGATGGTTTCTTTGTAGATAATTCCATTTGTGAGTTTGAGGGATCTTATGAACATTGAGGCCAAAGCATTTGGCTTGGAAGTACGTCCCATTGAAATCAATTAGGTTTATTCCCATGTGTTTAAGATGAAATGGATCCCCCCTCCCAACAAAAGCACATTGCATAATAAGACAGAATATTGTGCTTGTACCTAAACAAGCAAACAACACCCCACATCCCAATGATTTAGGCATTTTCTGAGTCTTGCATCTCTGGTTCTCTGAAGATGCAGCCATCAGTTTACATAAATCCAACAGGAGAATGATAGCCTCTGCTGGCAGTGTTGGGGAAAATGTCGCTACATCATAAGCATTTAACTCTTAAGTGCACACAGGGAGAATCTCGCAACATGGCATCTGTCTCAGTATATCAAACCCCATGGATTTAATGCTAAGAAACAACACAAATTACTCCTGCTACACTAGCAGAGATGCTTTCAAGGGGATTTCCATTCTCTACCTTGCTCCGGCATTATAAGTTTCATTCTTTTATTTCCCCTTTTATCTTTCTCCTCCCTCCGTCTTTCAGAAGAAGTTTTCAGTATGCCTTATCCTGCTTCCACATACATGTAGTTCAAGCAGGACAATTTCCTCAGCCTTTCATAGTCACTGCCAGCCCAAGGACCACTTTTAATGAAGATAGCCTTTTAACCTCAAGCAAAAACTTTCCACAGGGGAAGTAAAATATATGCAATGGCAGTAGAAGGTCTAAGGCTTTTTTAAAAATATTTTTTGGTAATCGAGCTATTCAGTTGGGAAGGCAGACTTAGATTTTTTGTTTAGTTTTCTCCTTTTTTTTTTTTTTTTTTTTTTTATTTTTTTTTTTTTTTTTTTTGTGGCCTGGCAACATACTTACAAAAGAGAATTTGAGAGACTAGGTCAACTGGGTGCTAAAAGGGAGGCGGGAAATAGAATGCACTTTCCTTTTTATGTTGTGGAAAGGAATTTTCCACCAGAAGGTTAAGACCAATTGTGTTTTCTTGCAGCAAATTGACAGATTTTTCTAAATGTGTTTTAACATTATACTTTAATACTTTGGTGTGGAATCCATTTTTCAGTGGAACTATTTGACATTTTCTTATTTTAAGAGAGGCAAGTTCATACGATGTAGAGGAAGAAAGAAAGAAAGAAAGAAAGAAAGAAAGAAAGAAAGAAAGAAAGACCAGTGCAAAAGTTGAGCTCAGAGGGGGTGTGATCTGTGAGAAAGGGGATGCTAACACGCTTTATTTCAGATCTTAGAATCGCAGAAGATGCCTCTGAGCAAAGCTGTGGGAAGTGTCCGGTGGTAAGAGCGAGCTGTCGCCCCACACGCCCCCCCCCCGCCCCCAGTGAGGGTCTCCCTCGCGCGCGCGCAAGAGCCGCTGTGCTTTCAAGGCAGGCATTTGCATAAGATGTAGAACCCATTTAATACACTAGACAGTGACCTTGAACTGGCTAAAGCGCCGCCTCGGCTTGCATTGGGCTTGCTCTTTGAGCCTCCCCCGCCCGCTTTTCTTTTCTTTTCTTTTCTTTTCTTTTCTTTTCTTTTCTTTTCTTTTCTCCCTTCCAAAGGAGCTCCGATTCGCACAAGTTCCTTTGGTGCTGCAGACATACCCGCACGTCTTTAAATGCAAGGCAATGCCTTCCCGCAGGCGCGGTGGAGGGCTCTGAAACGGTTCTCCATCTGCACTTTACCTTGAGAATACATTCTGTGCACCTTTCTTTTTCCCCTCCTCCCGCCAGCTGCTTGTGCGGCTGCGGGTTTTTAATTTCTTGGAGCATCTTCGGTGGGATGGTTAAGCCAACAAACACATCCGCGAGCATGAAAAATAGTCTCCAAATCCACCCACACCCCCCCCACCGTGGAAAAGTGGCTGCTGGATACACCGCCCACAAAAGCGCGTGTGTCCCCCCCCCCCCCCCCCCCCCCCCCACTTAGTAATATCTATTATTCATGAGGAAGTCTTAGGCTCGTCTTTACAATGTTTTATTTTAAGGACTGCAGTAAAGTAATTACATTCTTTTGCAACAATAAGCGGGATGGATTTCTCTTCTCTCTTTCTCTCTTTAATAACCATCCGATTTTTCACCTTAAATGGGGATCTAATTTTGTGATAGAGAAAAATATAAAGTCTAAGCCTTTCTTCCCCCACTCTTTCTCGCTCTTTTAAACTATATTTATGTAGGAACCCGGGACATTTTTATTTTACTGTGGGTCATTGCAAAGGGTGATGAGAGCCGATGGGGAGGAGAGGAGGATGAGGATGGGCTGACCATCAGATGGAGACCTCACATTACATATCTGTGAATCTTTTCCTCAGCCCTGATTATACGGACCAGAATGTGGCACACGATTAACCAGCTTGGGTCCCATTGACGTCAATGGGAGTGATATGGTCTAACGTGTGTAGCCTCGAAGGTCAGTCGCAAGAATTATCCCCCCATTTTATATCAGGACAAAAGTGCCGGTGATCCCTACCGTGCGGGGTTGACTGTGTGCTTGTTCCGAGGGGGTGGAGGGGTCGGCGGATCGAATCTCTAATAGAGACACAGTGTGTGATGCTCTTGGATGGAAAGCCCGCGTTATTCCTAGTTATTACCCCCCTCTCCTCTCCTCCCTGCAAATGTTATTGTGCAGTGTGTGCAACCTTTTCCTGACTTGTATGGGAAGCTAAAGTTAGTCGTCCAGTATGGATGAGAGAACAAAGCCCGAGAAGCTCACGAAGCTTTATGGAAAATGTAGCATAGATCAAAACAAAGAACCATGAAAAATCCAAATTTGGGAGCAGTCCAGAGCACGTATTTGCTAGACTATAAAACTGATCCATGGTGGAAAAGCATTAGGTGATATGATCTCCGTTTAAATCACAAAGGACAAGATACTGTTCTGTCGCACCTGGAAAGGTGAAGCAATGGGCTAACCTTACACGATGACGGATTAACAGTGTTTAGCTGGAGCTGGAACGCGCCCGTTAAGGTATGCGAAGGACAGCATGTAGGTGTACATAGATAAAGGTGTTTCAGGGGCACATGGGAATGTGGAATATTAGGCAGCTGCCCCTTTAATAGAACTAGGAAATAAAAGTGTTTATTTGATTAACACGTGATTCTCCCCCTTCCTACATTGCTAGAGGAGCTGAAGTACCGAGCGTGTCGGGAGAAGGAGGAGTAGCCGTTAATGTAAAGGAAGCCTTTGGCGTAAATACGTTCTGTGGACTTTCAAGACTGCTGGGGTTTGTGCACACCAAAGTAGCATTTGAAATAGATAAATACCCCTTTCCACTGCCCGTTTTGGCTTGTTCACTTGGGGGAGCGGGACGTGCGCGTGAGTGCGTGCGTGCGTGCGAGGGGAAAATATCATTGATGATCCCTCCTGAAAATCCGTTTCTACGTATACATGAGTATATACGGTAAAATTGCCGTCGAGTCAAGCAGTCCTGGAAGTTAGCGGAGAAAATTCCTCAAATGTTCTCTTTCTGCCCTCCTCTTTTTCTTTTTCTTTTTTTCTTTTTTGCTGGGGTCGGGGGAGAAATCTTTCCTACTAGATAGCCTCGCTCTCCTTTGTTCTCTAATGCGCCGAGGTTTGATTCTTCCCAAATCCGGATCGCCTTTTAAGAGAGTCCAGCTCGGTGGAGATCGCCCGGCGGCGGCTGCCCTTTCCCCGCGGCCAGCCCTTTGGGGGGATCTCCCCCTCTCCACCCACGGACCCAGTTCGTCCAAGTACGAATTAGCGCGAACTGAAGGTCCAGCCAGACAGGTGAGATAAGGCGGGAAGGAGGTGGTGCCCCCACTTCCTTTGTTTAATCTCTCTCCTTTCGGGAGAAGGGTCATTCATTAAAAAGCCAGCGGGACTTGGCAAACACTGTATTTGCGTTTTCCTCGAGGTAAAAAGCTCAATGCCCCTCTAATTCGAAGACTCCGCTTGTTTATTTAACAAAATAAATAGGTGCGGGGGTTAGGAAAAGAGAAGCAACCCCCTGCTAAAGGTGGAAGGGTTAGAGAAATTTTTAAAACTCTTCCACCCGTATCTTCTGTAAATACGAGCCTGTTGCGGTTAGACTCATCCGTCTCCTTAAAGAGCCCGTAAACTTTATATGACACAATATCTAATAGTAATTTATTGGGAGATATTGTAAATTTCAACTGTTTTAGTTAATAAAGGAGATAATTAATGAGAAAATGGCTTAATTTTGCCAGCTGTTGAAGGGACCCTGAACGCAGCTGGGGGAAGGGTGTCATTTTTCCCCCTAACGGAAAACTATATATATTTATATATAATATTTTTTTACAATACTTTGGGCTTCTCAGGCCAGTGCTTAAAGCCGGTTGTTTTATTTTATAAAATGTTTTATGATTTTTTTAAAGCATATAAAAAACCGAAAGGCAGAACTTAATGTTTTGTTTTGTCTCAGATTGCTAAAGGTGGGTGGCACCCTTTCTCCAACGCAAGTTGGCGCTCACGTGACCCCTCCGGACCAATGGGGTGGACCTTTAGGTTTAACTATGTTTAATGTCAGATAGCAATAAACTAGAAGCTCTTGGTCAGGCCCGCGGAAATGGGCGAACATAATCTCCTTAATCCTGGGTTTGTGGGACCGCTGGTGAACATCCACACGGGAGACACCTTCTATTTCCCCAATTTCCGAACCTCCGGAGGACAGCTACCCGGCTTACCGTCTCTCTCCTACCCACGAAGGGACAATGTCTGTTCTTTGCCCTGGGCATCCTCTGAGCCGTGCAACGGATACCCCCAGCCCTACCTCAGCAGCCCCGTGTCCATTAACCCTTCCTTCAGCAGAGCCTGCGACCTAGCTAGAGTGGAAGAGAGCAAGTGCTACTATAGGGAAGCGTGCTCGGAGAACGCGCCCCTCAAAAGGGAAGAGCGGGTTAGGGACAATGCCTTGATGCCCCTCGAGGCGGGCATCCCCAATGGAATGAACGGCAGTTTCGGCAAATTTGACTATCCGGCTACTGAGGCGGTGTCCCACGACCCCCCTTCTTGCCAGTCCTTGGAGTCAGACTCCAGCTCCTCATTACTCAATGAAGGGAATAAGGGCGCCACCAGCGAGCCGTCCACAATGGTTTCCCCTATCAACCAAGGAAGCAATCTTTCCACCGGGGGTAAGAACCTGCGGCCAGGATCCGGATCGCTCAGAGCAAGGAAAAGCGGGTCGATGCGATGCCTCTTCTCTCTCCCCCTCGGCTTTCTCTCTCCTCCTCTCTCCCCTCCTCTCCCCCGGCTCCTTCTCTCCCGCGCACGCTGGCTTGGGAAGTCTGCTCGGGAGCCGCGCCGGTTGGTATAAATGCCCTGGAATTAGCAGCTGGGCTGAAGCATGTCTATTTGTGCCGAGGCCACTAGGGGTAGCCCTCAAATGCCTCGTGCTTTATTAGGTGGTGCTTCTTTTAAAAAGAAAAGCCTATAAACATGTAAATATCCCATAAAAGAGATCGCGATGGCCCAGGCAGGCAGGGAGATTCCCGTGCCTTTCGCTCTCCGCCTCACGCCCGGCCCGCCCCGCTTCCCAGCCAGCCCACTGCCTCCAGGGCTTATTGGCCGCCGGCTGCGGAGAGCGCTTGCCACAGACACGAACTGCGGCGCGGGTGCTGCTGGAGGCTGGGTGCCCTCCTTTCGGGGTGCGACCCGGCGGCGGACCGGCTGCAGGAGCCCTTGCCGAGCCAGGGCAGAGGAGCAGAGTTCAACGGCGAGTCTTTCCAAGGGCTCCTCTGCACCCTTGGGTGGGCGCCTCAGGTGCAAGGCTGGAGGATGCCAAGCTGCCCCCGAGACCCGGCTCCCGGAGCCCCGGTTCCTTTTTCCCCGCTAGCCCTTTCACAGAGAATCGCGAGAAGGCGCAAGACAAATGCCGCCTCTCCCCCGCCCCACGCCTCATCCTTCTTATAAGCTTCCCCTGACGTTCCTGCTTCACTAGCGGGCAACGCTTCCCGGAAGAAGGGGCAGTGGGGTCCCGTCCCTTGCGAGGTGTTTTTGGATCGCTTTGGCCCTTCCCTCTGTAGAATCTAGCTTTGGGACTCCAGGTAGAGGATCCTTCGTCTCTGAACTTCAGATCTACCTCTCCTAGGCTTGCTTTCCAAGTCACAGCAGCCCATCTGCTCCTTCAGTCCATGCTTAAATGCCCTTCATTCCAGCTGATGATCCTGGGGCTTTTCCCCTAACTGAACTTAAAGGGCCACTTTAGAGGGGTTGTTTGTCTTTTTCTGCTGCTTTTTAATCCATGCCTTTTCCAAAATTCCGATAGCGGGCGTGTGCATGTCTCTCTGCGTGTAAGAGGAAATGCTAGCCCTCTCCCCCGCCGCCGCCGCCGCCGCCGCCGCCGCCGCCGCCGCCACCTCTGCCCAGATCCGGGCGGTTCTGTTCGGAGACCCTCTACTGCATGACCGGTCTGCATGCGTGTCATGGGAGCCTTAGATCTTGGAATCTAAAAGGCAGATGTAGGGGGTCTTCCCCCGCCCTACTTTCTCTCGAGGCGAAAGCATCTCACCGGCTGTTTGCATGGAGAAGTGCGTCTCTCATATTCTCCAAGACCGCGGGTAAGAGGGAGGAGGGAGAGAATGCTCAGTTTTGCAACATTTCCCCTCTCCCAGGCTCTCTCCCTCCCTCCCTCCCTCTCTCCGGCTTCCTCTCTCTCTCTGTGTGTGTAAAATCTTCTTTCCATCCCGCTGTTCTTAGGTGCTCCCTGGTACCCGATGCACACAAGGTCCCGGAAAAAGCGGAAGCCCTATTCTAAACTGCAGCTAGCAGAGCTGGAAGGGGAGTTTATGGTCAATGAATTCATTACTCGCCAAAGAAGGAGGGAGCTTTCAGATCGGTTAAACCTGAGTGACCAGCAGGTGAAGATCTGGTTCCAGAACCGGCGTATGAAAAAGAAAAGACTCCTCCTGAGAGAGCAGGCCCTTTCTTTCTTTTAAAGTTCCAAGTCCATATTGGGTAACCACGGAGGCGCGCAGCCTCCACCGCGGCTGATGGTCTCGGGACACTTACCTGATATGGGTTAGATTATTTTCCTTAAAGAAGAAAATCAGTATCCTTTTCAAAAGCCCGACAGCAGGCGCGCGCGTGCGCGTGTGTATTTGTGTGTGTGTGTGAGAGAGAGTGAGACAGAGAGAGAGAGAAAGAGAGAGGGAGGGATGGAGGGAGGGAGAGTAGGAGAAATCGCTTCTCTTCTACTCTGGACCTGTTGGGGAGAGCAATCCAAATGTGAATAGACAGAACCGAACCCCGTCTCAGTCAGCTTTGTCAGCCAGTGTTGAGGAGGTTCTGAATGGACGTTTTGAGCCCGAACTATCGGAACGTCCCTTGCGCGTGTGCAGGCATTTACAGGTACAGGTTTTTCACCCTCTGGCTCCTTCTTATGTTTCCGACGGGACTTGGGTTGGCCTTGTTGTTTGGTAGACAGCCCGTTTGTCAGCGGGAAAGCATTCTTGGAAGCAAAAGTCACTGTGTCCTGTAGTATACGATCGGTTGAGTGTGTTGGGATTTTTCATTCTCTGGAGGAAGAGCTTAAGTGGATGTGGCGTTCCTCTTAAATCAGCTGTAACCATTCTTATGGAGAATGGCGAGCCAGTGTTTTATGTTTGCTAGAGTTTATTTTCACGGCAAGTGTGATGAGGAACTAAGTTCAATACCTGTAGAACAGAGGTTAGTCGGATATCTACATTCATGACAAGGAATGTCCAATATTTGGCACACCAAATATTATATATCCTATGCATATTTTATATGCATCCCAGCAGAGGAAATCAGCAGATCCTGGTGCTGTTCAGATGTTTTATGGAAAGTCGATGCAAGATGTATGCTTATTTTCGCACTCCCCGTGGCTGTGTGGGCCCACACGCTGGTTCGCAAATACACGCTTCTAAGGCTGAAATTCCCCCACACTGGTCACTACCTGGCGGAGGGGCGGGAAGCCCCCTTCTATTCCGTGGGATTGCTTTCCCGTATATGGCTGCAGAATTTAGGCCAAAGGGTCAGGACACTTTGCATCTAGTGGATTATTTCTTTAGGAATTTTCTTTATTACGTTGCCTTGTGAAAAAATGAGCATTGCAGAGAAGGCATCTTGCATTTGGGTTAATCGGACCGCCTGCATTCTCCTTGCCCCCCCCTCCCCACAACAGAATGCTTAACAATAATTTTAATTTGCGTTTTGATGATAGGCCCACTGAAGGAGTCCTTGCGCTGCTTTATGTTCTTGTGTTTATTGAAGATCAAGATGGTGGGGGGGGAGGGGGAATGCCCCTTTTCTACATTAACTATAGTAGAAGCCCCTTGGAGCTAATTAAGCTATTAATAGCTCTCCTCCACCTTCTAGGAGCAATACCTCCCAACATTAGCACTTTCTTTCATGGCTATCCTTTTCAAACTGAAGGAGCAGAGATGCCCTTCTGCACAGCCCACTATGTTTTCCATATATGTTTGAATTAAAGAAAAATGAGAAAGAGCAGTTATGTTCTCTCCAGAATAAGGATGATCTATGTTTGTGTGCGTGCACACTCCCTTTATTTTCATTCATGATTTTTCACAGGCAGTAGCTGCCGATCGCGAACTCTTACGGGGTGTGTTACCTCATTCCCACAGACACACGGAGCACAGATTCTGCTTCTGGGGATACGCAGTAATTTCTGCCATCCACTTCCACTCCGCCCTCGGCTCGACCAGCTCTGGCGTTACCTTTGCCTTAGAGAACGCCCCGGGGCCAGAGGCGAGGGCAAGGCCGCCTTCTCCATCCCCTGCGCCACTGGGTGAGCACCGCTTACCATTTCCGGAGGGAAATGACAATTCGGTGTGGTACCAGTTGCCAGGTTTGGCCATTCCTTGAGCTCTCCAGTGGCCCGCTTGGCTGTGGCGAGGTCTGGAGAGGACGGGCGAAGGCAACAGGACAAGACGAGCCCCCCCTCCACCCGCGCCCACATGCTTAAACTTAGCCGTACATTCCACTGAGACCTCCGCGCCTTTGTGGGCCGGGGCACAAAACCCCTTTCCCGTTCAGTTCTGCTGGCTTCCTAATTACACCCTTAAAATAAAAAATGAGTTGGTAATGTGCGTGCGTGGAGGGGTGGGGAGTCCAGAATGCGCCGCCACAGCAAAGTCGGGCGAGGGGGTCAAGACGGTCTCGCCGCGAGTTTCGCTACTACAAGCTTTGCTTCATTCGTTTTATATCAGAGGGGATTAATTTTATGACAAAGGCAACGTTTTCTGGGCAAGACTCAATTGTCACCACGTGCTCCTCGCGTCCCGGCGTTCATGGTCATGACCGGTGGCAGGAATGCCTTGCCTTTACGAGCTGCAAAGGATGCCGTCTAGTCCTTAAAATGCCTCTGGCCCCTCCCTCCCCCCTCCGGCCGCCTTTTCTCTCTCGGTTTGTTTCCCATGCCTATGTCAACATTCCTTCGCCTCATCCCACCCTCGCCCCGCGCCAAGGTCCTCCGGTCTGAGGGGGCCCCGCTTCGCTATCACGCTTGTGCAGGGAGGCTGTCGCCGGGCCCTGTAAAGGAAGCCTCTGCCCATTCGTCGCCCTAGGAACTCGGCCCCGAGCCTCAGCGGCGCGCAATAAACAGAAATGCTCGCGTAGGCTCACAAGTCAGTCTAGCTACATTTTTCAATTTTGTGCACTGAACTGTGTGTTCGTGGGTGCGCGTGTGTGCGTGGTGGAGCGACGGGGGACGGGAGTGAGCGTGGAGGAGCCCTGCCTAGGTCTCCAAAAGGGCACCTTGAGGTGGTGGGCGTCCGCCCAGGTTATCCGCTGCAGGGATTCCCATCTCTGGAAGCAAGCCGTCCCTGACTTCGCGGCGTCATTCGCCACTGCCTGCCACCTCTCCGCCCCCCCCCCCCCCCCGCTTTCTTGTTCGTACCGTGTTGTGTTTTGGTTCCTTTCCTTTCTCTCCCCCACCCCCTTTGGTTTTTTTTTTGGAAGAAGAAGCAGAAGTGTTTTCGATCAAAATTACGACCCTGACTGAGCCACTGAAGTGTAATATGCTGTATTTGATGAATATCTTTGTGGAAGCCTTGGGTTTGCGCAAAGAGGGACTGTCGGTGGGAAAACGTTCAAGGCGCCCGACACATCCATATTGTACTTAATTGACTTGTTCGAAGGACACATCTCCAGAGCTTCGCCCTCCCGGTCCCCCACCGCCGCGGCCTCGCCGCGCAAACCCGGGCGAGGGCTCGGCGCGCTCGGGAGAAGGAGCGCGCTTGGCCAGGCGCTTCGATTTTACGGGCCGTGTCATAACGCAGCAGCGTCGGATTGAAATCCCTTCATCCGGGAGGGGATAAAAGGAAAAGCGAGAGCGGGAGAGCGAGGAGAGAGACTGTCTTGTGAATATTTTCCGCGTCGAGAGCCATTTCTGCCTACGGTGAAGGGGAAGGCTTTTCCGCTTGGGAAGGCAGGACACCACCCACCGCCAAGGCGCTCCCACCGGGAAGCGTCTCCTCCTCGGTGTGAGATTGTCTCCTGGAAGTCGTTCTTCTCCGTGGCCCCTCCAGCGTGTGCAAAAGGGAGCTGGGGGCGGGGGGTCCCTTGGCAAAAATGAAGAAGTGTGAGAAGTTTGAATATATGCAATATTCTCTTTCGGACTGCATTGAAATATTATTCCGTGTGGATTCTGTTCGTCTTGTGTTAGTCTCCCGTGTCCGTGGCTCGGCTCCTTGCTTGTTCCTCACTAGTCTAGTTTCCCGCTGTTGTTATGCGCATCGTTCCAATATAGTCCATATGTAATGTTTCTTACCTCAAGCTATATTATATGTAGGGCCTATGCAAATGTCTGTCATAGCACGTTTCCGGCTTTATATAGTCATGTAAAAAGTTGTTTCACAATCATGATTATAATGATGATCACGATGATGAGGATGATGATAATTATAATAATAATAAATTGAATGTATTATGTGATTTCTGATAACAAATAAAATGGCTCAAACCTCTAGTCAGTAATTTACTGTCAAATGAGGAGAAATTGGCAAGGTTAATGAAAGAGTGTGGCACACCCCAGCCCACCCACCCCAAAGAAGAAAAAAAGCCTTGGAGACATAGATCATGTTTTCCTTTAAAAAATAAAAAATAAACGGATGTGTAAAATACGTTGTAAAATAGGGGATGCCTCAGAGCATGATAATGACCATAATTTTAACAAAAAGCTGAGAAGATAGGAGTAAATTAATCTCAGATGTTAGTATTTTACTAACAGTAAAATACTGTTGGGACGGTAGGAAAGGAGGAAATCTCTGGATGGACTTTCTCAGAAAGAGAATTATTATTAATGTGCATATGCCCCTTTCAAAACAGATCGATGTAAAGAATAGGCTCCTCTAGGTAAGGAGAAGAAAGAGAAACACAGATAGTGGGGCTTTGTGCACGCGATGTTTTTTTTTTTTTTTTTTTTTTTTTTCAGGAAGAGTCCATTTAATTGAAATTTACAACCCTTGAATGCAAACACGCACAACTTGGATTTGACCAGTAACCCCATATTTTATCCTTCTCATTGATCTATTTATTCTCTGTCTTGGATATCCAGCCCCCTTCTCTCTTTATCTGTCTTCCCAGGTGACTTCCCAGCGAGTCCGAGTGGTAAATTTAAATAAATTAGGATTTACATATAATGGGCTTTGAGCACCTTTCGGATCAACTAGAACGTTTAGGGGCGGCTGAAATAGTGCATTAATGCGTGGGCACACGTGCCAAGACCCTTTCCAAAGATCGATAACTGGGCCAGGAGTGGGGAGCGGCAAGCTACCCCCCTGCAGGACTCCTCACGATTCTGCTCCTAGTGAGGGGGGGCTGCGGGGGCGACGCGTGTGCGGCTCTGTGTTTGCTTTCACGGCTTCCTTTTCTCGGTTCTTGGAAAAAGGTGCGTGGCTGAGCAAAGGCCCTGGCTTCCAATGGGTGCAAAGGCATCCGAAAGGAAGGCTTCCAAGGAAACCTATCGATCCAGATCGATGATGGATTTAAGAAAATCCTCCCACTCCCCCCCGACCCCCACCCTGCGACGCCCCCTTCTGAACAGACACTATATTGACGCCTGGAAAGCGAGAGGGGAAGCTTCCGCGCTCTCTTCTGCAGGAGCCTTAAGGCGAAGTTCTGCAATCGCACGCGCCTGCAGGAGTCTCGTCCTTACGGCAGCGGGCACATGGCTGGGAACGTCTTTACGGAAATATTTGCTTGCAGGACACGTGTGCAATAGCCCGCACCGGGCATGCACACGACCCTCCCAGCTTCACCAGCCTTCCCGCATTTGCTGGTCTGTACCAGCAGCTCACTGCGTCCATCCCTCGCAGGGTCACCCACGTAAAATAGTCTTTCCCAAGGTTGAATGGCAGCTTTCGGGATCACGCATGTGGGTTGGGGGATCATGGGGGTGGTAGTCCAGTGCACCTGGAGGGCACCAGGCTGGGAGAAGGTGGCATAACCCTTCGGGTGGGAGAGAAATTGGGTGTGTGCACACCTGTGAAAAGCCATCGGAAATTCTGATCAGGAGGGGGAGGGAAACACTGTAACCCGAACCCAGAAGTTAAAGGGAGCGTTCACTGAGATCTACAGGGTGTCACTGGTGCCACGACCCTGGGGCCCTGAGGGGTGGAAGCCCCAGATGATTGTGCAATGAGGTGGTTATAACGCTGAACACTCGCGATGGAGTCGAATGCCAAATTGGAAGCAAGTTTGGCTGAGAAATCATTCCTGGTACCGATTTCCCCAGCTCCATGAACTCACAGAGGCCGCAAACGTATACCCACTTTCCTGGGAGCAAGCCCCTTTGAACTCAGTGGCACTTCTGAGCAAACATGCCTAGGGCTGCTCTCTTAAAGGGCTTAGGCAAGCTGGCTAGACCCTCTCAGTCTTTGCTTCCCCATCCCATAATTCAAAGATAACAACCCAACCTACCTTCAAGGTTGTAGGGAGGTTTAGGAAGATAATGTCTGTGAAGCTCCATGATCACTCCGAAGAGCCTACCACCCTCCTCCTCCTCCTCCTCCTCCTCCTCCTGGTATATGCTCTGTTGCACTCTTGGATGCACACTTTCTTGGAAATAGATGCCATCTGACGCAGTGGGATTTATTTCTGAGGAACAGCACAGACAGCCATGCTACATTTCAACAGGCCATCCGTTCAAGTCACACTGTTTGGTATGGGGGTACAGGTACCGCTTCTATTTGACTCATTCCCCAAAGAGCTCTCCAGAGCTGCCATTCACAGCCTGAAGATCTGTTGGAGACTTGCCCTTAGCTTCAATAGCATGTGCATATCACCCCTGGCTTTTCTACCCTCAGTAATTTGAGAGAAGTGCCCCCACCAAACGTAATTACTGCCAGTTCCACCAAGGATGTGCATTAGTGGTTAGAGAACCTCTACAGAAGTGGGTAGGATACTGGATTATAGCCAATGAGTTTGAATTGTATATAGTGGCACCAGTTGGGTAGAAAAGTGTGGATTGGTTCACCTTGAAAAGGGAATGTCTGGTTCCAAAGAAGCTCAAACACTCACCCAAATAGATAAAATTTATTTATTACCAGTGAGTGGTGGGGCAAATTGTTGCTTGCAGTAAAAGTGTGTATTGTTCATGAGCTCACAGGCTCTAGCTTCTTTTTATATAGGGATATATTTCATAGCTACAGCTTTAAAATAAATTCATTAAGAAGCAAAACATATATTTCCCCATCTCTTGAACTGCAAAGAATAATTCTGCTTTCAAGGGAAGAAAACACCCACTGCACTCATGCACACACCCTGGTAAGTAGTATTTCAGTAGTGAAAATTATTCAGAAATAAAGGGAAATATGCAAAACACATATCCTTGATCCAAAAATAATTCATGGCTTAGCTTTTTTAGTGTAGATGTGCTTCACACCAGAAAGACTGCAAGAAAATGGTTTATGTGTTATCTGGAAAAAGATGGGATTTACCCATTGGGATTGAACAAATGTATTTAATAGCAATTGTTCGGTACAAAAAGATGTTCACAAAGGATAAAACCAGAAAGCATCCACAGCAGCCCCAAGAAAAGTGCAGTGTTGGGTTTTGTTTGCTTACGTGTCTCAAGAAAGGTGCACTTGTACCAGGACAGCAGTTGACATGGTGGATTTACAAAGATTTTCTTTTCTTGTTCTTGTTTTTTTTTTACACATTACACCTCAAACTTTAACCTGTTTACAGAAGACCCAGTGAAACCCACTTTAAGTTCCAGGGAGGACAAAAATAATCATAAGGATCTGATAAAATCTGCTCAATTAATAGACAAAAGGAGAAGCAGGCTCTCCTGGATTTAAAACAAACATTTTGAAAAGTAATAATGGAGAACTATTTTAATTTTATAACACGATCTCTTCATGCAGATAAGCAAATTACAACATTCATAGGCGGGCCTGCATAGCCCCACCCACCTCTCTCTAGCCATATATTATAGTAAGTTTAGGCAGTGACATGAATTCAACATCTCTACTTCCAGAGAATTCATAGTTAGCACTACTTTGAAGCAGATAGGACACTGAAATAGTGTTTCTGGTACTTCCATGGGATGTCTTTCTTGGTGACACGTGGTCCCCCACTTGGGTGAGTAAGCCTTGGTCTTGGACTTCATGGAGAATCTGTGATGTAGCGATTTGTCTCTTGCCTTGCCTTGGCTGTTAACCTCTGTAGAGGCATTTAAAATCATCATCATCATCATCATCATCATCATCATCATCCTGCACACTTTCCCATGCTCTTTCGCTGGCATTTGGAAATTCCCGAGAGGCTGTAGAAAGTGCCAAAACAAAATAGAATAGAATAAGAACGTCAGGGTGAAAGGCATTGCAAAATGGAACTGCGCTATTTCAGGGTCGTTTGCTGGAGCATTCTTGGCGAAGTGTCATTTGGTATACACAAGCTTGCTTATTTTTGAAAAAGGATGGCAATCCCAAATACCTGGGGTCAGTCAATAGTTAAGGTAGGCATCATTAAACATGAAGATGACACCCCCCCCACACACACACACACACACACAAACACACACCTTATTTTGGTAAGGAAAATGTAAATGTAATAATGTTTGCTCTTTGATAGCATTGGGGATGGGTGCTAACTGTCACTTAATTGTTACATAATTATGTAAAAGTGATATAGCAAGAGCTCTGTTTGTAATACTCTTTGGACAAGATCCAGAGAACATTTAAAACATTAATGTTAATCATGTGATTGCTTGGACTCTGAGCAACAAGAAAAGCAATAGGCAGAATCCGGAGAGATTTGTTAATATTATCGTTATTGTAGTCGTTATTTATTTCATTTCTATACCAACCCAGCAGCTGAAAATCTCTGGGCAGTTAAGCTCATCTAAGTACTATCAATTTCAATAACTTCCCCACTGAAATGAGAGGTGTCCCAAAGTTTGCCTGGATTCTCCCTAATGAAAATCATCACAATAACATCTGGGGGAAAACAACAACAAACAACAGAAGACCCAATTTCCCCACATTCCATTTTTATTTTTGCGTTTGCCATGGGGCACAGCAGAAGTCATATTTTTGGGATGAAAAGAATGAACAGGTCAAGAGCACCGGGACAGGCCTCTCTCTCCCCGCACCGCACCAGTGCGGTTCCCTGCATACCTCCCCAGAAGGACTCCTCACCGAGTTCACTGAGACCTGCTCTTGAGTTGTAGATGCTGCCATGGAAGTTCTACCCTGTGCCATTGATACTGAGCAAATGCCTCAGCCAGAGAGAGCGTCCTTTGCCAGCCTTTGGGCACCCACTGGGAGAGGGGTCCGCTGTTGCCCCATCCCAAGCCTGTGGGGGAAAGAGCATGGAATCACAGCCTAAGTTCTTCGTGTTTGGTTGGGAGAGAGCAAGCACTGGTCCTTGCTCTGCAACCCTAACCACATATCAGCTCAGGAGCACGTCCCATTAAGTGGGGCTGACTCCCGGGTAACTGGCTGCAGGGTTGCAGCATTAAGCCCCCTAGAAAAGAAAGGACAGCCCTGACTTGCAAGCAGTCACTTCGAAGGCACCTTTGACGTCACCTTGTGTGACCTGAAGTGTTTGTGTAGCTCAGGTTGGTATGGGAAGAGGAAGGGGCATTTTTTATCCTGGGCCTGGTCTCACGCTCCTCACACTGTCTGAACTCGGCCGGTGTTTTATTCTAAAGTGGAAATGTGCTGAACAAAACCCACAACGCCTCTGCTGATACAGGATCATCTTACACTGTCCCCAGTGATAGTGTGCTCTTTTAAGTAACATGTGCCATTACCATCAATATGCCAGTGCACCTTTTACTGAGTCTTTTCTCCCCCTTTTATAAGGGTGGGTTCATAAATACACAATAAAGACAGAGTGGGAATAATTAGCAATGTTTACCAACATATGCCACCCACGCCACCTTTGAATCCGTCTTATACTCTGGGATTGGGAAATGAAATAGAACACGAGTAATTAGTTTTAAAGCAAAGCATTTCAAATGGAAACTTATAGGTAAAGCCTAATGAACTGCAGAAGGGGTAAAAAAAAATCTGATTTTTATATGACTTGGTAGGTAGGAAAGAGACACAGCAATATTTTACTGTTGAGGGAATAAATTAATTAATATGTCTGTAGCAACCAACTGCAGTGGCTCCACGGTTGACTGCATTTAAACGAGATATATGTATCAAGCCTCGCTGGTGTTGTTAACAAGAGTGATAATAAAGATGAAAAGGATAGGAAAGATAAAAAGATCGGTACATTTGTATTCCTTGCAGGAGCTATTGGAGCTAGGTTAGATTTCCTTATGGGCAGGCCTTGTTTCTGCGTTAACCAATTGAGTTTATGAATCAAGGTTATTTCTGTCTCAAAATGCACAACCTGTGGTTATAGATGCTGTTCTAGCCATGCTTAATGAAGACCCATTGAAATCAATAGGACAAGTGACTCTGCACTAACTTGAGCCCTGTTGATTTCAGTGGGTCCATTCTAAGAAGGGTTGTTTTGAGCAAGCAACTGAATACCTGCTCATCTACCTCCACATCTAGTCAAACAGAGCAAGTTTTAAGGTTTTATGGTCATGATCCAGCCCAAGTTAAACGCTTTGGAATCCCACGGCTGTTAGTTAGCCGTGCTTAGTGGCATTTCCAGACCTGGTTCATATTTTCTTGCAAGCCAGCTGGCTTCAGTAGTACAACAGAGTTTATCCCAGGTAAAAGTGCATAAGGTTGCACCCTTATACAGGTGCGTAGATATCAGTTAGGTTTGCAGACTGATTCTGTCCGTATTGATTCAGCAGTAAGTCCATGCTTAACTTGGTCTGTATTAAGAAACTATACAGATTTTCCATAATTAAGAATCTGTTGTTTCAAAATTCTTTTAAGGTGTGCCCTTAAGTCAGAAATCTATTGCCCTTGCATGGCCTAAGTAAACCATGTTTGCATTTTAGAATCTGTGTCTGTCTTTCACTGAAACAGTAACAGTTAGTTCCTAGAATAGACGTGCTAAAAATATTTTCTGCCTATAATATCATGGTGTGAATGCCTTCGTAATCCTTACTGTACAACAGCTCGGGCTGTATCTAAAGACCTTTAAGGATCCCAGCCAACGTTCATCTTTCCAAAGGGAGGGCGGAAATCCTCTTAGTAGCTGAATCCAAGAGATCCCTTCACCTTCTCCAAAACACGTTTAATGGAGATGAGCGTATAATTACAGGGCATGTGGAAAGTCATTTCATTGTGATGAAGAACGATTAATCTGTTATGAGTTTATGTGAGGTTTTGTGAAAGAGATTATTAGTAGTATCATTAGTATTAATGCATGACATAGAGGGCATGCCAAGGGGGGCACGAAATTTCCATCATAAGCCGGATCGCCAAAAAGTATGGTAATTTTGCCCTGGACGGAAGGGGGATCGCGCTACCTTGCCGATGAAGGCAATCGATTCCGCGATTCTATTCCGCTGCCTGCAGCCCCGAAAGCTTCTGTGGGGACCAGGATCCCCACCGGGGCAGAAAGGCGGCCGCGGAGGTGGCGCTACTGGAAGAGGGATATTCGCACGTTCTGCGACTTGTCCTCTCGCGTTCAGACCAGCCCTGGGGCTAACCTCAGGCAGGGACGCGATGGGGCAGCGGCAAGCTTTTTCAGTGGCCGCGTGTGCACTTGGACGCCCCGGGACCCACATCCACCTAATTAAGGGCAATGCAAATTACAGGAACCCACCTCTCATTAGCCACGGCTGAAATCAAAGGGCAACGATGGCTCTGAAATGAAGAAAGCGGCGATGAGAACGCGGGGCTGGGTAAGGGACCCCCGTTTCCAGGCGGAGATGTGAAGCCTTTCCACTTTTCTCGCCTCGATACAATAAGCAGCAATGTAGTGCGCGTGCACTGGGGCGTGTGGGACAACATTTGCACACATGCACCCGGGCGGGCTGTCCGTTTATCCTTCTGCCCGTGCAAGGAACATCATCAAGAAAAGAATACACGCGCGCCGCTCGCGCTTTGCACGCACCAGAGCTGGAAAGTCCACTTCTTTCTAACGATACCTGCAAGTCGCCGCCAAGTCTGTATGTCTGAACCAACCAATAAAAAGGGAAACATCCAGCCAAAGGGAGACGCGTGTTAGCCCCTTCACGTCGGCGGGGTAGGGGGGAGAATTCGGGATATGGGTAATTCCTCCCTCAGGGAAATTCATGGGCGACCTTGACGCGGTTCGGCCGGAGTCCCCCTTCGCAATGCGCGGGTGCGGGGTGTCCCGCGGACTAGTAGGGCTTGTGCCATCCGAGGGAGGGCCAAAGAAGAACGCCAAGCTGGCCAGTTATTCGCTTGGTGGAAAAGGGCGGAAAATGGCTTAGAAGTGTGAGCGGTTGGGATTCGCGACAGACACAAACACTGTTTCCACTCACTCAGTCACTCACTTCGGAGATGGGATTCCCTCATATCTCAGTGCCTGGCCTACAAAAATAGATGGCCAATTAGATGGTTTATATTTATACGCTGATCCATGAGATCAGCGCCCTTTTGGTATGGTTGGACTCACTCCATTGGTAGCCAAGTATGAACTGAGTGTTTTCCACAACCCGTACTATAATATTTCCAAAGCAAAGCTCAACTCATTTTTGCCACGATTACAAACTTTTATTATTATGACAGAATGACTAGTGAGTGGAGCCTCTTCTCCTTCCTTAATTAATTTAAAAAAAACACAAGGAGGTCTACAAGAAAGTCCACACTTCTTTTAAGATTTTCGATCTCGCTTTGATAAATCAAACCGTTGGATACCGATAAAAGAAGTTATGCTCTAAGAATGACTTCCTGAATTAAAACTCGACTGAAAGCTTGGACATCAGAGTGAAATCGGAGCCAACTCTTACAATCCGGATAGATCGTGGCATTAAAAGCAGCTCCGGGCAACCCCCTCCCCCGCCAACGTCCACCACCCACCACCAACGCTACCTCAAGGCCACATTCAAGAACAGTCACAGCGCAGTACCAAGCCCAGGGCTGGAGAGTCCCCCGCAATAGCCTTGGGAAGCTGAGGCTGTGTGTGTGCGCGCGCGTGTGTTGGGGGGATCCTTTGTTGGTCGCCACTGAGGATCTCTGCCCCGGTTCTTCCTCCCGCGAGCCGCCCGCCTCGTCCCCCGCTGGAGCGGAGGCTGTGTTGTACCTCGTTTCTCGCCGCTTAAGCACCAGTAAAGATCCTAGCAATACTGCGAAACCTTGCCTGCCCGCTGCTAATGCTCCCTTTCCCCTTTTCTCTTTCTTCTCCTTCTTCTCCTTTTATTTCTTTCGCTCTTTCTCTTTTCCCTTTTCTTTCTCTCCTCCTCCTTTTTTCCTTTTTTTTTTTGGTCGGATGACTGCTGTTTACAGCTGTCTGTCTGGGTGGGCGGGGGCCGCCATTACAAAGTGAAGGTCAAGTTAGCATCCTACCTTATATGGTATACCGCGGTCCTCCATTTTCATGGATTTGTCACAACAGGACTAAGCGGCTGTCGCCTTTCCCCCGAGTAAACATCTAGGTCTCTGTCTTCCCCCCATCCCCAACCAACACTTTTTAAAAAGCCACTATTCTTATTTGAGGAGGGGGGCGATATCTGACTGCTGCGATCAAGAGGAAGCGGGGGTGGGGGGGAGATGCAGGGCGCGACTGTGCGGGAATGAGACCAGATCCCTTCCTGACGACCGCCGCTTGGAAGACCCCCCACCCCACCCGCCGGATTGCAGACTTCAAACAAGTCTTTCAGCAAGATGCAAACGCGTCTGCCGTGGAGGAAATTAAACGTCATAAAGAAAAGCTCAATTAAGGTTTAATGTCTCAACATTCCCGTTTCCTCCAGAAAACAATGAAGTTCGCTCGGTAAGGAGGGAAGGGCGCGGGAGGAGGGACGGGGGGCAGGGGCTTCGGGGTTCTGGTCTCCGGCTGCAACCCCGAGCGAGGGCGGGCGCGGGTGCGTGGCGGGGAGGCCCACGGAGCAGCCGGGCGCGCCGTGACGCAACGGAGGGTCCTCGGGCGCGGGGCGCGGGGGCGCGCGCCATGCATAAACATGCCCCTGCCAGCACTCTATGGCCAATTGTCCGCGACCGAGGCGGCCTTACAGCGCTCGGGAGGTCTGCCAGTGATCCGGGGTAAGAAGAGAGCGGTGGGAGGGCTCCTGGAAGCACGGAGCGCACCGATGAGGGGATGCCGCGACTGGGCGCAGGGATGGAGGGAGGGGACCCAAAGGGCGATGGCGGGTGAGCTAGGAGGGCCCCCCCCACCCGGAGAGCTCCCCCTCCCTCCCAGTGGCAAAGCCTTTTCGGGATGGTGGACAGAACCGAGTTTCCCGAGGAAGCGGCGCGACTCTCTGCTGAAGAATGCAGGCGCCGCTGGACTGGGAGAGGGCAGAGGACTCGGTCCGCTCCACTCTGGCAGGGTGGCCACGTCCCCAGATTTAGGTTATCCCCGCTCGACCTTCTCTCTTCCTTTCGGCGGAGATCCTTGGAGGGCGGGAGGAGGAGAGGGGGAAAGCAGAAGGCAAAACACGCACCAAATAAAGCAGCCCACGCATTTGCTGGAGAGTAAGCACCATTTTGTGATTCTAAGGAGAGCAATGGGATTTTGCCTCCAAGTAACCTCTTCTATATCATTACACACAAGGCCAAGTATCTTTGGGCCTGCGTGCACCGTACCAACCGTACATCCGGTTTCCTTTAGCAGTAATTATGGCTTCTGTCCCTGTCATCCATTTATTTATCTGTTTTTGGATACGTGGACGTTGAATATAATATTCCCCAGTGATATGATCCTGAGATGGGGAAGGCAAATAACAGCAGTCCCGATCCTAACCCGGTCGAACAATGATTGAACGGATTTTCCTATGACAGCTTGAAAAGTCACTTAATCTGTTCAATGTGTGTGTTTGTGTGTGTCCTGGCAGACTAATGCCAGATGTGCATTTTCAGTTTAATCTGCAGCTCTTCTCGTTTCGAAGAACCAATTATAACGTTGTTTATTCGGGGTGAGCGTGGTACAGAAGGCTCGGAAAGGTTTTTTCTTTCGTTTGCCCTGCGAGGCGAAGGGGAAACGGAGAAGCTGAGCAAAAAGGATGACCACATGAGAACCCAAACCAAGCCTGCAAACAAAAGCGATCCCGGGGAGTCCCCAGCTGGCCTTCTTTCTCAATTCCACATTATCAATTAACATCACCTTATAGTCCCCTAGCAGTGATGTTAGCTACCGCACAATGGGGATGTGACGCACGGGGTGGGCATATACCGGAATTCAGAGTCTGACTGCTCGACCCCTGTACCTACTACTTGGGAGTAAGCCACACGTAAGACAGTGCGACTCGTTTCCAAGTAACGCTGCAGGACACTTAAGTGCAAAGCCGCTGGCGCTTAAAAGCACGTTTTAAACCACAAGAACCCTCGATAATCCCATGTTGTTTTAAATCTATTTTGAATTTTGGATTTGGAAGAGATCCCGCTACCACTCCTCACTCCTCCTGTAGCTAGCGGCATTAGGACTGTGTAGTTACGCACTATGCGTTTGAAAGCATGTGTCTTCATAAACTTGTTGACCTAAGATATGGATTTATATAGAAAGGCAGAAAAGTAGATTTGTGTGTGTGCATGTGCACTCACGTGTGTTAATGTGCTTACATTAAAGCATGTCAGACAAGGAAGACAGATTGCACTGTATATATCTTAAAGTTGCTAATTTAAAGAGATAGGTACCTAATAACGCAAAAGGAAGAAAGTGCTCTGTATTTAAATTACCTGGTGTATTAGTGAAAACCAGTACAGTTAAATAGTCAGTCACTTTCCGGGCCAAAAATCATTATTTTTTAGTCCAATGTGTGTGTGTGTGAATCCAATTTTTAAAATCCAATTTATTTCAGTAAGGGAGAAATATACATATCCTTACCTCTCCTGGATACATCGGTAGGATTATAAAGTGTTTAATGGATTGTGGCTACACTTGCAATTTGCTATCATAAATGCCATAGATTCTGCAGAGGAAAAATGTACCGGTTTTGTTCTGAGAATTTTAAAAATTGCACCTAATTCTACTTTGGGTTTCAAGAAGGACTTCCAAGGTATGTTCAATATTAAAAGTTAAATGTATTTTGAACTACTGTCACTCTGGTTCTTTCATACACACACACAATTTGTAAACACAAATATCATAATATTTGCAAATAGTATATCTATATTATATAATTTATATTATATCTATATAATTTATATTATATATTTTAAATTTGTAAAGACCAGAACCAGGAACTTTGCCAGATCAATCAGACATTGTGTCCCACAGAAGGCAACTTTGTCTAAACCATCCACCACTAACTTTTAGAGCAACTGTGATTTAATGATTTAAGTACTACATATGTATTTATATTGGCTAGATCAATTGGAGTATGAAGTTTCATTTCATGAGCATTTCCAACTACCTCTTGATCCCTGCAGATGCATCAGTGGGCAATCAAATTCCGTGCAATAGTCGGCGTGTGCATATATTGAGAAACATGCACATTTATTGAGAAGGCGAGACGGCACATTGTCCTGCGCAGGCGCACACATTCTCATGCAAACAAAGAAGCTGATATTTCATAGCGTTGCCAAAAACGCGCTAGAAGTAATGTGCAAGCCTTAAAGCGGGTTTCTGTGTTTGCAGAATGTCACCACGGAACCACCCCAGACATTCTGTCCCATTTTATTCTGATAAATGTGGGGCTGATGCCAGCACTACTAGCCCATTTGGGGAGGTGGGAAGGGGGAAGCTATTGAAGGGGTCCGGGTGTTTTCTCTCTTTTTCTTTCTTTCTTTTTTTCTTTCTGTTATTTTAGCTCCAGTAAAATGCTGAGATTTTACTTTGATCATGTCTGATGGGAATGAGGCTGCCTGCTGGCTGATATAAAAGAAATGTAGGTATCAAGGTGTATTCATTACCCAACCCAAAGCAAAATGCTTTTCTTTTCTTTTTTAATAAACCTTTTGGATAAATCTCATTGACACTAGCGGTAACATCTTTCTTCACACAATAGAGTAAGACACTATTCAATTACAATAACATTTATTTTGTGTGTATAAGCAAATACTAGTTAATGAATTGGACTAGTATGTGAAGCATTCTTTTTACTGCAAAGATGGCACTTTATATCCACTTACTTTTTAGAGAACCTTATTCAGACAATAAAACATTTTTGAACCTATGCAAGTGTATACTTTCTCTGTGTGCTGTGGAATATTATATAAAAAGTTAAATACTATTTAAAATGTTGGGTGCTTTTAAAGGGGTTGTATATTATGTGGCTGAACATTTTGGTGAACTCTTTCAGCAACTCTCTCATCCCACTAAAACTTTAATTTTGCCTGCCCTCCTCACCACCCTTTGTCCAGAAAACGACTTCTTGGGTTTCCTTCAACTTGAAAGGCAGAATAAGTCACAGGCAAACTTCAGTGAATTTGGCTTTGTACATACATGTGCATACATGTGTATAAATATATTGGTGTTGTCACACCATTTTTCACTGCTGCCCTGCCAACTCATGGGACTGACCTAAGGATCCTTAAAAATGCTTCTGTGCCTACTGAAAAAAATCTCATGCATGCTTACCTGGGAGTAAACCCCCATCCTGGGATCTGCAGTGTGGGACTTACCTCTTTTCCGCATTACCATGAGTTTGATCGACCTTTCTCCAGTGGAGAACTTCACAGGAGCTGAGCCACAGAGAATTGACTTGGTCCTTATTATTCATCGCAACATGCCAGGTATCATTTGCAATCTACCCAATTATGATGGTTTATATTACACTAATAATGCACAAAGTAGAATTCTGCACCCAGCACCAAGCCCAGGACATCCATCAGTGCAATTACACACTCAGTGTTTGGCTTTGCGTGTGGGTGGGGAGCATAAAGCTTATCAGCTTTTATCTTTATTGGGTCCACATGATTTTGAACTTGCAACTCTGGCCTGCAGAAGATCTGAAACCTTTTCCTCCCCACTTTGAATCGTTCACAGCTTATGAAGTCGTCTTTAGTAGGCTGGCTTATATCCAATTAAATTTATCTTTGCCATTGGGGGACAATAATATTTTCCAAGAGCTTCCTACTTGTAGCAATTGTCTCTGGCTCCGGATTTCCTGAACACACAGGCGTTCGAGGATCATCTGCTTACTGGCCTAGCTTTGCAGTACCCTTTGGCTTGATTTAAAGACATTGGGGTCTTTTATTTTTCCTTTGGAAGTGCTGCTATTACTGCTGCACCAAATAAACCAGAGGATGTAGGCTGTAATCCCAAACATATTTATTTGTCAGTCAGTTGCACTGGAATCAATGGGGCTTACATTCACTTAGGGGACATAACGGGAGACTTGGCGGTCACAAGCCTCAGGCATCGAAAGTTTGGAATGGTTTGGCGAAAACAAAATAAGTAAAATGGCAACTTGACATTTTGGATGGATCCAGCTGATCCCACCCCACCCCAAGCCTGCCACGAAGGTTCCTCTTCTACATGGGAATCGCTCTTATTGTCGGTGCTGGGAGGACGAGCTAGGAGTGCTCACCTGAAACCTGCAGGACAGCCAGAAAGACCAGGGACCCCAGCATAGAGAAAAGGTCAGATGTAAACCATTTCTAACCTTCTCCCTAAGAAGCCCTTGGGTTTGTTCTGTGCATGTTCCTGTGATCCAAGTGCTGAGGGAAATGGAGACAAGATAGACAGTTGCAGGAGCTTCCTTTTTAATATATTCAGTTATGTATATTCCAGAAAGTGGCAACTCTCTCCCTAGCACTAATAAAGCCCTCTGCATACAGGAAACTTTTCATCAGTTTGGACTGAGGAAGTAACTCCAAATTTACACTGGAAAACAGAATATTCATTTATTTCCCAAATAGTAATGGACCAGAGAGACTGGTTTACAAATGGCAAATGCCTGTAGGCTATGTTCAGACTGGCCTTGGACATTATGGACAGCTCAGCTTCAGTTTGCACAATGTACACAAACAAATCCAAGAACTGGAGTTGTGCCACGAGGGTAACATTTCTCTGGCCAAGTCGACCACAAGTATAATAGAGCTGGGTTCTTGGAAAGTTCATTTTAGCCACAGAGAAAGAATGTTTCTTAGAAAGCCTGGCCCAAATGGGCATTCCCCCCCTTCACAACAACAACAACAACAGCAACAATGCGCTTAAGTGTGCCTGTGATTTTATCAGGCAAATGATCCAGCAGAGTGGAAGGGAAATTTATTGTTGCATTAACATAGCAATGCCTTGCAGGGCAATACACTTGGAGAGCCACGAACGCCGGCTAGCTAAATATGCACATGTCTAATTACACATGTGAAGCCCTGCCTGACAATCGACATAATCATTTTCTCCGCTTATTCTGCTGTCTTCCCTTCCTCCCTTTATCTATCTTCATATTATAGTCGTGTTATACAAGCAGCTCTGGAGACATTTTCAAATCATCTTCTTCTAAACATCCCTCTCCCTGTGTTTTAATTCAATTACCCCTCATTATGTGTCAAAAACCCATCTGAAAAAAAATAAAAAGGGAAAAGTTTTTTTAACTGTAAAAATAAAATTGATCAACAATTATAGAACTCAACAAGCCCTACGGTTTATTTGCCTTGGATTCATAGGACTTCTCCTTTCTTTCCTTCCTCCCTTCCTTCCTTCCTTTCTCTCCCTTTTTTTAAGTGGAGACCAAAAGGAATGTGAGACTTCCAGTCTTCATTCTTCTGTTTTATGGTAGTCAGGGAATTGACTTTGGTGGTTCAAATTCAAGTGCTGTGGCTCCACAGCTGTCTTTTCTGTGCTTCTTCGCAGGAAGCCGACAAATCCTATGCTTTAAACCGGGCTTTAAAAAAACACAACAGCACTGGTGTTGGCTTGAGCTTATATCTACCTATTAAGAGCAATAAATTATTTGCACACCTAAAGGAGAGATCCTGCGTATCACACCCTACACGCTTTTAGCAGCAAACCGTTCAATTTGCCACTAATGCAGTCAAATAAGACAGAGGAGTAATTCTACCTAAAGAAAAAGGGAAAGAAAAGGGGGAAAGATATGGGCATGATGGGTGGGGGGAAACCAGTGCACTTATGTGGCCACAGATGTTACAGTATCCTTCCCACCCACCTACACTGCAAATGTGCTCAGTTCTTTACCCCACCAGAACAGATTCTACAGTGCTGGAAATGTGTGGGGGGTGGGGATGGAGGGGGGAAGATGGTCCTCGTAAACAATACATTTAATAGTTTGTACTTAGGATGAATATTACTCTGTTAAAGGGCAAGGTAAAGGCTCCCTGACACTTTAATTAAAAGTTTGGCCTAAAACAATATCTAACTCGTAAAAGTGGTGCAAAGGATGGAACCAAAAGGAGCTTATCTCTGCTTATCTCTGCGGCTGCCCTGCAAAATTTTTCTCTTCACATACAGAGACAGGAGAGATGCAGAAGAATTTGGAGCGGGCCGGGATGCTTATTTGTTTGAATCTTTGGAAAGGCATATTGGAGGATGCAGAGCAACATTCACCAAAACCGAAGAATGCAGAATATAAATTAAAAAGACAAGATGGTTGTTTGGTTTAAGGAAGGACAGATCACTTTGGTTTGTCTTCGTTCTGCCAGCAAATACACTGAATTCTGTACACATCTCAGTAGATCCACCAAGGGTTTGAAGGTGCTCCCTCAATGCCAAGGGTATCCTGCACGTTTCACCCACGCACACGCACACACACAACCAGAGCTGCTTTCAATATTTTGACTTTTTGGCAGATCTTTGGTCAGATAATCTGCCTGTTCCCTCTGAGCCACACAGATGCCCACCACCCCTACTTCCAAACCACCTTAGTTATTAATTTCACACTCAGTTTTGGTTTCAGCTCCCTTCTTGGGGCAGACCATCGCCTGTAAACTACACCTTACCTGCTGGTTAGAAGTAAGATGAGGCAAGCAAATTAAAAGAATTAAACTGAAAAGAAATCACAGGGCGAATAAGGTCATCTCGGGGTGTCTCTTCTGGTATCATTGGTGGCTAGAATTGCATTATTTTTAAAGGGCTTGTTCGAGATTTTCCCAAAGGAAATATTCTGCAAAACAATATTTTCCTGCTCCCAATATATTCTTCTATATCAGCCTATTCTGTTTCAGGTCTTTGCTATGCTATGAGTGCTTAATGTGCTGCAACACGAATTGACAGGATACCGGTAATAAAGCCATTTTACCCTCCTGATGTTGTGTGAATTTTGTTATGAGGCATTTAAACTGTCCAGAATTGGTGCCAGTGATGGAGGTTCTGATGGGAAGATTTTAGGTAAACAAAGAAAAGTTGCTGGGTTCTCCCCTCACTGTACACACACAATTCATGGAAAAGGGCAAGGAAACAGAGTGGAGCAAAACATATCAGCAAAATGAATTAATAACAGCAACAATAATAATAATAATAACGGGGATGAGAAGGTGGAGAAAGAACAATGAGCCAACAGAAAATTAGAGATATATTAAGGTGGAAGGCTTTTATAAAAACACACACAAACACATTCATACAGATCGATAATAGGGCTTTTAAATACATACACACAGAGAGAGAGAGAAATGAAAATTTTCAGCTCAGGCGCAAAATCTCTTTAAGGCATGTATGATGGGTACTCAAAATTATCTGAAAGATAGAAGAGTTTCAAGCACAATTCGTTAGGGCACTTCTATGGACATATAAGCAACCTCCAGTTTCTTTATATGCCTTTGTAAAATGGCTTTCCGAACTATTATTGGCAGAAGACACTTTAGATTAACAATTGGTTGAAAGTCACGGGAAATGTTATATAGGACATGCTTTGAAATATTCCTTGCTTGGGCTTTCAGTTCTGGCATGGTGGAAGAGAGGTTTACCCTCAAAAGCCTCAAATACAAGGACAAACGACTTTAATAAGGAACTTTTTTGCTTTCCCCCTTTTATTTAGCTGGTAGAAGAAAGATCACAAGGCATTGTGAACATACATTGATTGACAATAAACAGCTGCATTAAATATTCACTATACCACTCTTACATAATAAATATTTAACCAAACGTTAAAGGAGTCTTTCTAATATTTATCCCGCCTTGACCTAATTCATCAAGTCTATGTCTTGCTCTATATTTCTTGTTTCTAGTACGCCAAAATCATTAAGCCAGGCCTCGGAGGGCTACAGTTTGGGGCTGAGATGACCCCAAAAGTTTCCAGGTTTATTCTGCCAATGGCATATTTGGCACTGCTGCAGAGATGCACACTCGCTTCCGGACACTTGATTGCTGCATACCTGAGATGCAGACTGGGGCAGGTAGGGATCCAATAAATGCTAGAAATTGACTAATCGTGCCCCTTTCTGTCTTCCCATTCTCAAGTTCGCAGAGACACACATGCAGGCTCTGCAGAGGTGGTGCGCACTCCTGAAGAAAGCTCCTGAGAAACCTTGGAAAACTTACTGAAGAATCTTGACCCAATCCTCTAGGCTTCTAATAGTTGGCTCCAGTTTAAAAAGAGAGAAAAGGTTATAGCTGAGCACGCCTAAAATGTGTCTCGCATGGAAAGGAACAAACATGAGAGAGGGAGAAAATTACAGTTAACACCTCCTGTAGACCCTCCCTCACCTCCCCCACCCCTGAGCTACCCCCGCTCTACCCCACATCTGAATCCCTCCTGAACAACTGAAAGCAAAATCCAAATAGAGGAGAGAGAGGGAGAGGGAGGGAGGGAGAGGGAGAGAGAGCGAGCGAGAGAGAGAGAGCGAGAGAGCGCGCGAGCGAGAGAACTTCGCCAGCCACCCCGTCGCTATCTGCTTTGAATGCTTACAAGGGGTGTGCCTGGAAGAAAATGAATACAAATCTGCGATTGATTTTCATAATGTTTCTGCGGTGTTTGAAAACCAATCGTTTGAACCTCTGAGATCTTACCTAAGTGAACCACTCCTACGCTTCTAAGTGCTCCAAACTGATATATGACAATATCTACTTTGGATCACGTGTCCTGGAGAGAGCGACTAAGACGGATAGCGCGTCATCTCGCCTTCCCAAATTTTTCCCCCTCTGCACATCGGATCCAAAACATCTATCTATAGGAGCAAGAAAAGGAGAAAGATGTTTAACTCAGTGAACCTGGGAAACTTCTGCTCCCAGTCGCGCAAGGAGCGGAGTGCGGACTTCGGGGACCGAGCAGGTTGCGCTTCCAATCTCTACCTCCCCAGCTGCACCTATTACGTCCCAGAATTTTCGACTGTGTCATCCTTCCTGCCACAGGCCCCCTCTCGCCAAATCTCCTACCCTTACTCCACGAACCTCTCGCAAGTGCAGCCAGTGCGGGAGGTCTCCTACGGGCTAGACCCCTCGAATAAATGGCACCATAGAAGCAATTACGCCTCGTGTTACTCCGCAGAAGAGCTGATGCACCGCGAGTGCATCCCGCCTTCCACCATGACCGAAATGCTAATGAAAAACGAGAGCGCGTACAGCCACCACCACCACCCCGGCGCCAACCACCCGGCGCCCACGGGCTTCTACTCCAGCATGAGCAAGAACAGCGTCCTCCCGCAAGGCTTCGACCGCTTCTTCGAGAACGCCTACTGCTCCGCCGAGAACCCGCCGGAGAGCTGCCTGCAGAAGGGCGAGAGCAAGCTGGAGAGCGACGCGCAGCCCGGCGCGCTGTCATCCCGCGGCGAGCCGGGCGTCGACCCGGAAGACGAGGAGGAAAACACGAACCCGGGCTCCACCGCGTCGTCCTCCTCTGTCAACAAGGAAGGGAGCAAAACCAGCAACTCGAGTAGGTAGAGAGAGCAGTAAATGGAAAGGTTAAGGGACTAGCCCGCTGTTTTGTCGGTCAAATTTTATGTGGAGTTTTATAAGCATTCAAAGGATTTTATTATAACCTACAAAGCTCTTTCTTGCAACGAGAAGAATTTTTACGATGGGAAAGGCTCTTTGAGAAAAATGGAGATGTTAGGCGCAGACACAGTATCTCAGAGTCTGTGAAATTTTAAAAGCACACCATGGTGACAAATATTAACTTTGATCATGAACTTACATGAGCATTTTAAAAGGATTTGGTCCCGGGCTTCTGAGGGTAAAAGGCAATTGGGCAGAACACTGCTGTAGCTTCCTGTCCTCTCGAGGAGGCACTGAGAGATGCATGCGGGAGGGGGGGATTTTTTCCCCATTGAAAATGCATGTCCAAATTTTATATATGTGTGTAGAGAGAGAGAGAGAGAGAGAGAGAGAATGAGAGAGGGAGAAATATTCGGTGAAGGAATGCAACATTTTCAAATCATCACGGCATGGTATTTTTAGTTCCTTTCTGTAAGATTCCTTTCTGTAAGACTAGGCGGAATTCCTTGATTTGTTTTTGTCTTTTTAAGTGTAATTTTGTTTTGTCATTGAAGATGTTCGATTCACCTTAGGAAGCTGTCTGTCTATCTGTTTACACACACACACACACACACACACACACAGAGCAACAACAAAAACAACAGCAGCAGCAGCAGCAAGAAAGCAGCTCGGACTACACACACGTGTTTCTTTTCTTTTAAAACATAGAACCTAAGCGGAAGCAACTGACCAAGCAAGGGCCCTCGTGAGGTATATTTTCATTCATACAGGAACGGACCATTCAGTACTGTAAGAACTTTTGTATGAGTGTACACACACACACATAAACACAAGCTCTCTCACACACGCGCACATACACTCACACGGACACACACTTTCTTTGCCATTCTGTTTGACACCTTGCGGAACACCCTGCTCCCTTTCCGACTGAGCTAGGCTCTCGCTTTGCTTTTCTTTGTGTGTGAACGCGCGCGTGTGCCTGTGTGTGTGTGTGCGTGCGTGCACGTGTGCTGAGGGTATGTGGAGGGTGGCATTCCAGTTAATCAGAAACTTCTGCAGAGCCTCGTGCCTGGGCTCTTCCCGTCCTAACGCTGCTGAGGCGAACTCTACGGAAAGGCTGCGGCTCCGCAGCGCGGCCAAAGGCTTCCGCGATGGCCCCGCGCGGGCTGCTCAGCGCTCTTCGTAGGTCCTGCGCTTGGGGTCCCGCTTGCAACGGGGCTGGGGGGTTCGTGGCTCCCAGATGAGCAGGACGGATCGTCGCCACGGCTGCCTTCTGCCACACACGCCTGCTGAGATGTTCAGCGTGCTGGTGGGGGCAGACCTGTGTGGGAATCCAAGCCAGAGAGCTCCAGAGTGGGTGGGAGGTCTTGGGATGTGGTTGTTCCATTTGCTTAATTATTTTCACTCCCTTCTGGTTGTATTTCTCTCCCCACCCCAAAGGTGCCCCCCGTACAAGAAAGAAGCGGTGTCCCTATTCGAAATTCCAAATCAGAGAGCTAGAGAGAGAATTTTTCTTCAATGTCTATATAAACAAAGAGAAAAGGCTGCAGCTGTCTAGGATGTTGAATCTCACCGATCGACAGGTTAAAATTTGGTTTCAGAACAGAAGGATGAAAGAAAAAAAACTAAGCAGAGACCGTCTGCAGTATTTCTCTGGAAATCCCTTATTGTGAACCTCTTTTGTAAAAAAAAAAAAGAAAAAGAAAGAAAAGAAAGAAAGAAAAAGAAAACATTAAAAAAATTCCTCTGCTCGTTGAAGAATTCTGTGTATGAAGAAGGGATGCTGTGCAAACACGATTGGACTGTGGAGTCGACAAGCGACCTTCAGAGTTTTAAACCTTTTCCTTCCTTCCTTAGATTTGTATGTTTGGGACCAGCTGGGGCGTAACCAAAAGGAGTCACTGATACTCCCCAACCCCCTTCCCTGAACATTGAATGGGACTTGGATACTGTCTGAACTTTTAATTTAACGTTTAGTCTCAAAGAATCGGATTTATTTTTATTATGATGCTTTTGCGCCTCTTTTCATCTTCCTCATCCTATTCCTCATCAATCATCATCACCACTTAATTGTCTCTGTTTGTTGGAAACAACCCCAGTGCTCTGTCCAGAGAAAGTATTATTCTATTTGTCCTGATTTTTATATGCAAGTTGATGATATGTCTACAAAAACCACCCCCTCCCTGGCAAAGTCTCCCTGTCTTCAGTTGGGTGGAGGGCTTTGTGTGTGTACATGTGTGTGCAGGTGTGTGTGTGTACGTGGGTAGATACCCACACATGTTCATCTGTGCACACACATTGCACTCCACTGGGGTTCCACCGCTGCACATGCGTTCGCTGAACACTGATTGAAATCACCTTCCAAGAGTTGATGTCACTGTAATGGTGTAATTCCCATGGATTCCCCCATGTATCTTTTCTATATATAAATAGTCTATGCAGTCCCAGGTTGGATGTTGTTGATTCCACGCAACCCCACTTTTCTCTTTCCCTTTCTGCATCTGGGGGCAGGGTCGGGGTGGGGGATGGGCCAGGAGGAAGAGGAATGGACTACAATAAATTTGCAATAACTGTCTCTTAAATAGTATGTAAATGCATTATTCCCCCCTGGACAGGGAGACCAACAGCCGCCGCAGCAGCAAAGGCCAACAGCAGTAACAACCACGATTATAAATAAATCTTTGTGTATGTAAAGAAGTAAATCCCGGGAAACTCTTTGAAATTCTGTGGCAAATAAAGACATTTCAAGCTGTTCTACATTATGATTTTATTTGACCATTTTATTAGTATTTCCCTCCTAACAGGCTCATTGTGGTCAATGTGGTATGGGCTTTCCTATAGAACTTGAAATGCCCCAATTCGCGCTCTCGCTCGCTCGCTCGCTCGCTCTCTCTCTCTCTCTCTCTCTCTCTCTCTCTCTCTCTCTCTCTCTCAGTGTGTGTGAGCACACATGCGAGAGATGTGTGTGTCACATGTGTGCATGTAAGCATCAATATGACTCACAGGCGTACACACAGACACACACGTCCATACATATAATACACAAACACAAACAGGGACACTATATATATAAATATCCACATTAATATGAACCTGCTGTGCTTAACTAGACATTTGTGGAGTTCATTGTTTTCATCATTGCATTTAAATTTATAGGAATTTCTTGGCCCAATAATACAGCTCTGTGCTTGGCTCCAGATGTCTTTGTCTGTTTTCCCAATGCAGTTAATCTTTTTATTTCTTTTCCTCCCTCCCTCCACCCTACAAGCACAATATATTGCAATATACTACAATGGTGGCTAATGAGCAATATTGCAACATGGTTTAAAAGACCTATATTGGTGGTGGTTAATAAGAGCATCTCGAACTGTGCCACCGAGGAAGTGGAAATTTTCTTAATGTCAAGGATAAAGTACTGTCCCCCACTTCCCGCTTCTCCCCCCCCCCCACCTACCTCCCGCACAATGCACAAATGCAAAGTCAAGTACTTAATTCCTTCTCTTAAGCAAAACAAGTTCAACTCCCGGACATTGGGATAGAAGTGCAATTTTCTATTTACACGTCAGTAACCCTTGCTCCCTCCATTAAAGAAACACAATTTGCTTACAACTGGACAGAAAAAGACAAGAAGATACCTACACTAGTTGAATGCGCATTTTAACTGTGGGCGCAGGAGGAAGAATCCAGCCATTCTAGACGGATGGATTCCCCTAGTTTTAAATTTCCCACTGATGTTTGATGAATACTTGTGTAACAAGGGTGTGGTGCGTGAAGACGTCTCCGGTTTAAGAAACAAGCAGTAACAAATCTGTATTCTCGCCCATTGGCCAGGCGAAGTTCTCGTGCTTGCTGCTAAGTACAATCCTGTTCAATTAAAATACTTTGGTGTTGCTTGCCTTTATGGTTTGATTGGGTCAGCCATGGGGAAACCCACACATTGTGCTTAGTTTGCCAGAGAAGAGACGGGGAGACAGAAGAATCTTTAGCGGATCTAGCTCCCGTTTCGCCATGATACTATCGGAAGGGGTTATGTGAACAGAAATGTTTTCCATTAGGGGAGATGAGAGGTCCAGATCACACACACGCACACTAACACAAACACGCAGCGAGGCAAACGCGCACAGGCTGTTTTCTTCTGTATCTGCTTCTCCTTCCTTCTGCCCTGATTTTTCTGTGCTTGTCTAACGGAGACCCTTGTGAGAACGGATGCAGGGCCTTAGAAAGGCCTTTCAGTGGCATGGAACTCTCAGGACCCGATGTAAATATTTCCCTAATAGGGACGGCTCTTCGGTGGGTGTTGCCCAAAGTGCAGGAGCATGTTGGAAGGACAATGGAGTCCAAGGCGGGCCGTGGGCGCCTCAGAGCCACCCCGAGGGGAACGTGGGCACCCCCGCCCCCCGGTATACAGTGAGCGATCTGAGGAAACAAAATGGCGCATCGGTCAAAGACGCCCGCCGCTCTTTTAATGAGGGACTGCTTAAACCTTTCCAAGGTTAGGGAGAACTTAAAACGTAGGTGCAATAAGGTGCGTATCGCCAGGTCAGAAAGTCCAGTCAATGCCCCATAACTGTGGCGGTTGTCTGGACAAAGGGGGCGACTAGTCTAGACATTGTAATAAAGACTGCAGCACTAAACAGCTTAATTTTTCCTTAATTACCACCGTCTGGCCATTGAAAAAGACTTCCGCAGTAAATAGTAAACAAATAAGGGTGTCTTTGCTTAGCTTTCTTCCAGCTTCCCCCCCTCCCGCACACCCAGCCTGCGCGCAGATACACGCGCTCACACACACGCACACGCACACACACACACGCTCGCACTCCCAGGTCCCGGCTGCCCACCCCGCCGCTCCCCCCCACCCGCCTCTCCTGAGGCTTCTGCTGGGGCTGCGGCACAATGAAACTGGAGGCCTAGTTCAAAGTTTTCTCGAGCTAAAATGGAATGCCAGTTGTAAAATCCAAGTTTATAGACCATGTGGGACTTTACAAGGGTATTAAGCAGCAGTTCGAGGTAGGGATAACCCGTTAATGTTCTTTTGGGGTCTTTTTCTTTTCTGTTTTGTTTTTGTTTTTGGTTGGGGAAGGGGGACATTTCGCCGGAGAAGGAGGTCACCATTCCGAGAGAATTTAGGAACGCCGTGTCATTTTTAGCTCTAACACGTAGCTTTGTCTCTTCGCTCCCTAGGATCGGGGTGCAGAGCGCCAAAGGACTCCCGGAGCCAAACGTGCTTTGTACGCAGGGTTTACACTTGTTGCGCTGGGGGAGGAGAGGGGGCACAAGAAGAACAAAAAATGTGAATATATGATGTCTTTGAACTTCAATGGAGTCAAGTCCATCACCTTTAACCCTTTTGTAATAAACCGGAATCAGAAAGGGGCTCGGTCCCTTTTCCAATGTGCCCGCCTACTGAAGTTAGAATAGAGGGAAAGTCGTCCGTGTGAGTGTGCGCGCACACACAAACGTGCACAGAGCCAAATACACAGTCGAATCACGCATGATGTTGATGGAGTTTAATATTTAACTCCGAACTCCGCTGCGCAGCGGTTTAATATAGCTAGCATTCATACACGCACACCAAGTCACATGCAAGCTTTATTATTGTTATAAACCTTTTGATACCTTAACGCATGGAAAGTTTTTATAACTTTGTTTGGCATAAAAGTTTTACAAGAGCCCCCCTTCTTTCTTCCTTCCTTTCTTTCTCCTCCTCCCCCCTCCTCTTCCTCCTCCCTCTAAATTCCTCGCACGCACTTGAGGCTTTGCATAAGACAACTTTATTTTGCGCTCGGAAGGGCCATCCGGATAAGTGGTCCCTCATAGGCTGGAGATCTCGGTGTAAAGCCACGTTAATGACACACAGGCTAATTGCGAAGGACCTCTCCGTATGACGTACAAACACACAGCGAGTGAACCCGTTTCCTGTCCCTGCCTGGCTGGAATCCCCAACTTAACGTATGGAAGCTGCCAGTGGGCGACTCTGCTGTGAGATGAAGCTCAGAGCGAGGAAGGTGTGCGGGCGAGTTTGTCCTTGGCAGGATTTTTTTAAAAAGTTGATTTGGAGTGCAAGCAGGATCTCCTCCCAGCTGTTAGTGATGCTGCTGTTTGTTTGCTAAATGCATCCTTCTTCTCCCCCCGCCCCCCCCCCCCGCGCTCCCTGCGCGCCACACACCTCTTTTAAAAATCTGTGCCGATTCCCTTGGGGAGAAGGGATGGCGAAGCGCTGCGCATGAGCTGGCCGGGGTCGTGGAGGCGAGCGCTCGGGCGAGGATGGCTGCAAGGCGGCGCGCCGAGCCCTCCGCCTGCCCACGCACCTGGAGCTGCGAGCGGTCCCGGCCACACGCGAACCTTGTCCTCCTCTTCCCGAGCCCTGGAGCAGAGGAACGTAAACTTGACTGTGCGGCCAGCTCGGGCTCGCGAGGGCGAGGGCGCTCCGCTGACAGCGCGCACGTAAAACAGGGCTGCGGAGCGGACCGGCAAAGAACGACCATCGCCCTGGCGGAGCAAGCCCCGGGCCTGCGCGCAAAGAGCCGGGCCTTGGGCTCGGGGGCGGACGGGCGGGCGGGCAGCCTGGGCCACGCACGGAGCTGGAGAAGCCCGAGGAGGAGACCCGTGGCCTTGGCGAGTGGACCCGCACTCTCGACTCGGCGCCCGCGCCGAGCCAGCCGTCCCTTGGCGATGGACTGTTGGGGCGTCTGTGAGCTTTTGTTGATGTCGATTGGCTTCCAAGTAACTTCTGCGGGAGGCACGTCCGATCCCTGTGGAAGAGAACCAGTCAGTAAATAAAATACTCTCCTGTTCCCATTTCGCTGGAGAATTAGGCGAGACACTCTCGTGGGCCGTTAACAGCTCGGCGCCACCAAAGCATAATTGAACGTAGCGTAAATTTTTCTCCTGCCTTCTTCCTGCACCTCCGACGGGCAAAGGAGACATGCATATATATTTAAGTCTATCCTTTATGAAGAAGTGTTGATGTCACAGATTACACCTCTGTGCGTATTTGAAAGCATTTGTGGAAGGCATTGGTTTGAACAAAGGAAACCTGCCATAGTCTAGATGCTATACCTCAAAAAATTAAACTTCCTTTGAGAGCAAACTTGGACAGGCCCATCCTAATTAGTACTGTTGCTGCTATTATCATCATCATCATCATCTTTGTTATTAATCCCTCTCAAAATGGTATCTTATCAAGGCCTTGTTGATATGCTTTTAATAAAGTTTGAAACTGTAGGGATGTTCAACATATGTTAGATGTAAGCACGTTTCTCTGTTTTTGATACTCCCTAAATTACAACATGAAACCACAAGAATGTGGCTTGAAGCCTCATAAGACTTTCGAATCTTTGCTGTACCAAATGAAAATTGATCAGGTTGTTGTTAGGAGACTTACAAAATGTTGTTGGTTTTGGGTTTTTTTTTTTTTTTTTTTTAGGGAAATTATTTCAGGGGCCGGGCAGGGGAAATTGGTCAAAAAGAAAGAAGGAAGGAAGGAAGGAAAAGTACATGTTTTCGGACTAGAAACAGAGCAAAAATTTGTTCCCTTAGCCAGCTAAAAGGAGAGCAACATTTTAACGGAGAGCCGTTCTTTTTAAATATCTAATGCAAACCTTATGTCACAGTTCAAAGGACTGCTAGAATAATTCAATAGTATACCTTTGTGTCAGCTGAGTTCTTCACATATATTGCAACTTAAAAATGAACAGGGACTGCTGGCATCAGGATTATAATTAAGAATAGGAGAGTCTGCCATAAGGACTGGAATATTTTCAGTCTCACAGACGCCCAGGCATCTCTCCCACTGAGAGCACCTAGACTGAGCTGCCAGTCCATTTTCATCTCTTTTTCCCAAAGAAGTTTGGAACATCAAGAGGCAAGATGCAGATGCCAAGGGAGAGGCTTTTACTTGAAGGGAGGCCCCTCTGACGGTCTAGCAGGGGTGCCCGACACCTGTGACATTATTAAGGAAAAGAAATGACAGAGAAAAAGGTGGGAAAGGCTTCTTACAGGGAAACACAGTTTTGCATTTCGTGTGCTAAAGCAGACCGGTGATCAATACTGCCTGGAGGAAAGACAGCTTCTTCTGTAATTCAGTCACTGTTAGTTTCTTTTAAAAAAAAAATCGGTGTATCTTAACACTTTGTGTATTTTTGCTCCCCAAAATCTAATATTGTTTCCACTACTCATTTCCCCGAGAAAGTTTCTACCTGTATATTCCGCTTTGAAATTTCCCTAGAAAAGGGTTAAGCATGGGCAAACACAAACGGCACATTTTGGAAATATTTTGAAGTCACAGTATAGCTCAAAAACAGAAGGAGGTGAGAAAATATTATCCCTTACTCCTTTAAAACTGCAGATATAGATAATATTGACCCTCAGCCTTTCCTGTTTGTTTGCTGATTTACCAAGGAGATTGTGTAAGGTGGTTTGCACTTTCAGACTTGTCATGCGTAGAAGACTAACTCTTCCTTTAAGAAAGCCTCAAGTCTTTTTTTAAGTTTCAAAGCATTTTCTAAATCTTTTCATGTCACCTTTCAAAATAAAAGTGCAACTGTATCATGGAAAACTGAAGATAGTAAATGAAATATGCAATTATGGTTTTTATTTCCCTGAAGTATGATGTGGACATGGCTATCTTTTCCCCCATTCACACTGAATCTGCATTCATTAAACTTCCTAGAAGCAGCATCTACACCATGTGCGCTTTCTGCATGTGCAGCTCGACACACATGCGGGTCTTCATGCACATATGCAAGGCGAGAAAACAAGGGCGGCAACATGGTAAGGGAAGTGCCTGTGAGGAAGTTCTTCTTGTCAACTTTGGTCTCCGCCAGAAGGAAAGGTGGCCAGACTCAAACTGGGATATTAGTGGCTGAAGATTCTATGTTGGGGGTAGAAATAACCTGAGCACAGTTTTCAGTACCACCTCAAGGAACATAATATCATTCCATAATTCTTTGACTTAAGTTACTCCGAAAGAAGGAAGCAGTATAAGAGGGATTGTAAAGTTTGATAGATTTCTTGTGGTGATAGTTTACAGTTTCTAAGCCAACATCTAAAGGCGTGGGTTTTATTTTTGCATCACTGTTATTGTACTCTAGTGTACTTTGCCATAAATCAGAATTATTTCCTCCACAACATGGGGCATAATACCAAGCAGAAATACAAATTTAAGGTAATCATTAAAGTGTTGCTACCAAATACTTCCTAGAAGCAAAAATGAATGTATGCAGTAAAAATGTTAAGAAAAATTTGGTTAAAAATACAATGGACGTAAGAGGTATTTTCCGTGCATAACTCACAGTTAAATAATTAGAAGGAAAAGGGAGCAGGTAAAATATTATGTGCAGGTTTGAGATGTGCTTTTGGGTGAGTTATTAGGCACATGCAATCAGATTTTAGATTTAGCTTTTAAGAGAAATGTGCTTGCTCTGTGCGCGTGTGCAGCTCCCCCCCCCCACCCCATGGCCACCTCTGCCTGCCAGTCACGAGCGCAGAGTGCAACTCCAAGGGAAGGGCAGGGAAACTGGTTTCATGGCTCCTTTTGGTGGTGGTGGAGGGGGGTCAACTGAACTGTCTGCCTTTGGCATTCAGAAAGGGCAATCAGACACCAAAGACAATAGCAGACAGTCTGCAGTTAGCTTCATATATACCCAGACACTGGGAGAAAGAAAGGCAGAAATCCCCATGTTTTCCCCTGTCTCTTTGACGGTTTTATTCACTTCCTGGCTTTTACATTGGTAAAATAATTCAAATAGCCACAAAACAAGAAACCAATGCATCGATAAATCCCAGTCCACATTTCAGCCAGCATAATATATTTTCAGCATAACCCCGCCCTTATCTATCTATGTTGTCCTTTTGAGTTTAATACACTGTATTACCTGTTTCATTTCTACACTGATTTCTGAAGGAGTATTTAAGAAAAAAGAGCAGAGCAGCTTGTTAGGGTCTTTATTCCACACACAGGCTTTCTCCTTTTAAGTTTTAATAGCATTTGTTGGTATTTATTTTCTGCAATTAGAGTAAAGCATTTTTCCCAACGGGGGTTCTACTTAGGCTGATGAATTTTATTTCTCTCCCCATTAATGACCCATGTTTATCATACTTCTAATTATTTTTAACTTTAAGCAATATTCGGTCTCCTGGATACATTCCCCAGTGTTCCTTTATGGCCAGATCTGCCAGATAGCAAAAGATCTGGACAGAAGTTGGAGCATACATTTAGCTGCTTCTTGGGAAAGTGCTTCTCTCCCACCCCCTCCATCTACAATTGCCATCTTTTCTGAGAAAGACTTTGACCGTCAGCCTGCAAGAGACACTGGAAATTCTGCCACACATTTTCATAAAGAGATGATGTCTGAAATGAACACACTCCATTTAAAAAACCAAGAATCCCTACTTAAAACAAAGGACGATCAAGAATGTATAATTTTATTTTCACCAACTGCACTCATTTGAAACACCCTCTGTCCTGTCTTCAGGGATAGGGGGATAACTCCTATCTGCTGAAAATGCCTCGGCAGTATATAGACCTGCAAAGAGGATAAAAACCAAATTATTTGACAGGTTTCACCACAGCGCAGTTTGTACATTCTTCTTCCTGCCTCCTGGAAAGAGGGGGATGGGCAGGAATATAACATACACAAGAATGCATGGCAGTAAATAAGGATATAAAAGACTTGGAAACATATTTTCATTGTTACCCAGACAGTCCAGGAAACAAGGTCAATTGTTGGTCTCCCCAAAAATGTGCATGTGAAAATGTGTAGGGCTTCAGAGCTTAAAATTATTGAGTTACCCACATGATCTGCAAAAAATAAAGAAAGAAGAAAGGGTGGGGGGAGAGAACGGGAAAAGCCATATAATGCCAAACTGCATTGGTCTTTAATTTCATCACCTATAAATGAGGAAGTATTGGTTCCCATGCTAAAGTTTTATTCTTTGCTTATAAATATTATGTGGAATTTTCGTTGGATATCATAAAACTGAACGATTTCTATCAAACTGTTTTAAAAAGACCTATGCAGATAACACAAATAGAGGCTATAAAATTGCAAATCGCTTTCCAGAGGAAGCAAACGGCTTGAAAGTGCAGGGAAGCTCTTAGCACACTGCATTTCGGGGGTGGGGGTGGAGTGGATGGGGCTGGAGACAAATAGAATGATGCAGTTTAAGACTTCCTTGGCCCGAGATATTAAAACTTCTCACCCTTGAAGATCAGGAGGGTGGGTGGGAGGTGGGGGTCTCAGCCTGTAAGTATTTTCAAAGCAACAGCCAAAAAGAAGGGTAAAACAATGGTGTAGAAAACCAGCTTCTAAGATCTGATGGCTTTAGGCAGTGAGGAAAACACAAACACACACATACATATAGACACACAAACAGAATATAGATATCTGAAAACTGGTCTCTCCTAGCCAAGCCCATGCATTCTCAAGCATTTTTTTCTCACTCTTTCTTTCGTTAAAAATAACTTCCCACACACCCCTTGAAAATTGCTATGAACCATTTAAAGGTTTGTAATCCTTCATAATGATTTTGGGATTCCAGCGGTTTAGCTAATCCTGTTCTTGCTGTCATTATTATTATGAACATCATCATCTATTAGCATTCATCTCTTTATTTAGCTAGAAAATGTCTAATTTCTTTCCAACACTATAAACAGCATTGGCAAAGCAGGAAAATAACATGTTAGCCAATTTAATATACACTAAAGAACAATTTGACTTAATTGCAACCCGATTTAGAAAATGTCTAATAAAGAAAATAGCCACAAGGAAAACATCTACTTCAAGATATCTTTATATCAGAAATACAAGTTATTATTTTGAGATCATAAAGTTCAGAGAGAGAGAGAGAGAGAGAGAGAGAGAGAGAGAGAGAGAGAGAGAGTTGAGATCATAAAGAATAAACACGGACATTAAGGTAAGAGGACATAAACATTTTCTTTGGCTGGGAATACAATCAATTAAAATAAGCTCAAATGAAAACCATGTTTGATCCTACAATGTTTCTGCTAATAAAACTTTCCTAAAACATCGCATAGTTTGAAATTTCATTTTTTTTTATTGGAGTAATTTCCTGATTAGGTGGAGGGAGACCAGATTTGCACTTATCTAATAGAGAACATTTTTGTGTTCTCCCTCATTGATATATTTATTTTGATCCAATTCTGTAAAGTTTCTTACAAACCTGTGCAGAGTTCTAGAGTTATGAGTGAGTGAGTGAATGAATGAAAAGAGAAATGATTCTTTAAAATAACAATAAAAATCAAGTCCGTTTCATTCAGAATTTGGGGAAGGCTATCTTTTTTAAAATAGTACTTGAAAGAGAGACCAGCAGACAGAAAGTTTTTGAAAGAGAAGAAAAGAAAGCATCTTCTGAATAATATACACTCTCAAATTACTCCAATTTCAATTATCAAACAGTTTTTCAGACAGGAAGCACCTGAAGTTAAGAAGCTGAACTAACAACTGTAGTTCAAATGTGCCTGGGTCTAGACAGGTTGTCCAAAATGCCTCAGAATTCCAAAGATGCTTTGACACTCCTTGACTTTTGGGAATTACCCTCAAAATCTCACGATCAAAACGACTCCAGCAAAGTGTTTCTGAAGGAACAGAAATACCTCAAAATGCATCTTCCATGCATTTCAAGTGGAGCTAGGGGTGGGGTGAGACGGAGGGTAAGCAGCAAGGAAGAGGGATCCGTGCTAAGAAGAGATGCAAAAAGTTAATTTAAGCTTTAGGAAAGATTACCCCCCCCCCCGCGTCATGTGAGGGGGGAGGACGGGGTGGGGAAGGACAAGGATGAAAGAAAGGAGGGGAAATGAAGGTGGGTTATTTGCTGACCTTTTAATTTGAATTTGACTTTGCTTCTATTTACGCCTTCGCTGCCTTTCTTTTCCCCCCTCTCTGCCGTAGACACGCGTTCGTTCATTGGTAAACAAACTCGAGGAAAAGGGGTCCCTCTCCTTTGTTCAACGTGAAGGTCCCGGGCTCCCTTCCCTCCAGAAACTGATAGGTGTCGCTGTTGCTCCACGCTGCTTTTCTCCGCTCCCAACAACTTGACCCCGGTGACGTCACCGGCGTCTGAATCATCAAGGCCATTTTCAATCCTCATTGGCCTGGCCGTCACGTGGTTGGGACCAATGCGTGGATAATTATGGTGCTGATATTTTTCCCTAAAAAAAAGATGTCAGCCCCTGGCTGTAGTATTCCTCTTTAAAATCCCTCTCTGAAAATGTCATGTCCCAACAATGTGACTTCTAACTCGTTTTTGATGGACTCGTTAGCCGGTACCTGCCGAGGGGAGAATTATTCCTCTAACCAAGGAATGTACATGCAGTCTGGGAACGATTTCAACTGTGGAATGATGAGGAACTGTGGAATAATCCCGTCTCTTTCCAAAAGAGACGAGGTGAATAACGCCAGCCTGTCTCTCAGCACCTATCCATCTTACCTTTCTCAGCTAGACACCTGGTGTGACCCCAAAAATACTTACCGAATCGAGCAACCTGTTGCGAGGCAACTCCCCTCCTGCTCGTTCCCAACCAATGTCAAGGAAGAAAACGCTTGCTGTATGTACAATGCTGACAAAAGAGCTAAAAGCGCCAACGAGGCGACCCTCTACCCCAATCAGATGCCTGACTCTTGCCTAAGTGACCATGAAGTCCCCGTGCCTAGCTACTACCGAGCCAGCCAAGGCTATTCCTCTCTGGAGAAGGCGTCAAACTGCAGCAAACCCAGCGAGTTTGAGGCAAGTTTTGAACCCAGGGCGAGCCTCAACCCCAGGAGCGAGCATCTGGAGCAGCCAACACCTCCTCCACCTCCACCTCCACCTCCACCTCCGCCGCCGCCACCTCAGCAGCCGCCGCCGCCGCCGCCGCCGCCGCCACTGTCACAGTCAGGAACTAAAGTGGGCTTCCCTGAAAACCCCAAGCCCGATCATCCTCAGAGCACGCCCGCCAACGAAATCAAAACGGAAAAAAGTCTCCCTGTGGCCAAAATAAGTCCGTCGGAAACTGAGAAGGACCTGAGCAAATGTACTGATACCAGCACTGACAATTCGGACAACGAAGCAAAAGGTAAGCGGGCTCTTCCGCAGCCTCGGCATCCAGAAGCATGCCCGTCATCCTAAGAAGGGTTAATGGTTGGTGCTGGTGCTGGTGCTGGTTTTGGTGTGGTTAGGCAGGAGGACATTGTGCCAAAAAGCAATGCCCAGGGTGCAATCTTTGGGTAGGATAGCTTGACTTTTCCTTGCGCCCCTTGGAACACCGTAATTGCTGGTAGTGGTCCTGGTAACCCTGTCTGCCTCCTTTCCTAAACCACAGCAACCCCAGGACTAGTTAGAGGAATCGAGGCAGTGGGAATGACCCTCGAAGGAAGCTCAGCTGGAAAGGAGGCATGGAGAGGTGCTCAAGCTCAGTTATTCGAATTCGAAGCCCACCTTTTCGTGTCAGTTTCTTCGGGGTGGTTTGCGTTAGAGGACTGTGCTTAGGGTCAAGTTGCCAGCCAGAATGTCTGTTTATATTTGCTCTGCTGAATTTTGCCAGGGAAAAGGTGCTGAAATGATCTGAATAGGAACCAAGGCTCTTTGGCGTGCAGGGATTTTGCAAAGATTGTTACAGCTTAGCAATGTGCGTTCTGTAGATGCCTCCAGTTCTCCTCTCGTCTTTCTCTCTTTCCCGAGAGCCAACTGGTTTTTTTGCTCGCTCCTTCCTTCCTTCCTTCCTTCCTTGCTTCCTTCCTTGCTTCTTTTCTTTTTTTAACTTGCAAAGTCTGGATGGCTTGTTGTGGGGCGGGGGAGGAGAAGTGTGGTGCTAATGGTTTGCCCAACACTTCAAGCTGGACTTGATTGTTGAGTTTCATTATCACTGCTGCCTTCCTCTTTAATAATCTCGTTCTTCGCGCCCAGAGGTTGGTTTGTGCAAGAAAAAAAAGCCCCCAGTCCTTCTGTGTGAAACATCTGCTTGAAGTTTAGGCGTTCTAGCAAAGGGGGTTTCTATTGTAATGACCATTGCATTGGAGGTTGCATGTGCGCTTGAAATAATTCTGCAGGCTAAGTTTTGTGTGGTTAATTGGATCCACTAGGAAAAAAAGAAGGGTTCCAGTTCTAAGTATTTATTTAAGGTCACAGAAGAAAAGAGGGGGCGCCCCAAGTGCGTTCTGTTGTGAAAGGGGAAAGAAACGTGTGTATAGACCATAGTATTACTGGAAGTGGATCCAGAGAAAAGCAAGGGGTTTTGTTAGTTTGGTTTTGGTGAGTGTGGACTGAAATCCTCTCAGAGACTAAAGCATTGGGGAATACGCTGAGAAATCCAGCAGAAGAGAGAACTATAGGGTTCTGTGTAGCTCTGTGAAGGCACGTGCACACCACACATACATGCATACCTGTGGTGTGCATGTATGTATGTATGTCCCGTCAGTGCATATGCACACACACATTGTGTGGTTGGGTACCACAAAAGAACCCAGGCATTTCACTCCCTTTGCTTTGCACCTGATTGTGTGTGTGTGTGTGTGTGCGTGCGTGCCTATTGTGTGTATGTTTGCATGTATAGGTGTGCGCATATACAGAAATTATTCTTATTCCTATTATTCTCATTCATTAATGGCCTAAAAAGTATTTTCCAGTCTTTTTCTGGCACATCCAGGAATAAACTATTTTTTTCCTGCTTAGTTAGCCGCCACAATGAAGAAAAAATTGCAAAGTCAAGGTTATGAAAAAGAAATCTCTATAAAATGTATCCTCAAACAGCGCTTCCTGATCTGCGCCCTCTCAAACCCCCTTTTTTTAAGGAGTCAAATTAGCAAACGTAACTAAACTTCATTGGCAATTTGATTTGGAAGAGAAGAAAGTAGTGGTGGTGGACCCCAAAACAAAATAAAAGGTGATTCCTTTTGTGTTCGTGTTGCTAGTCAGTTCAAGAAACTGATTACCTAAGAAATCTGCTACTTAGTTATTCCAACTTTTCATTATTTTCACCCCCTGGGCAAGAGAAGTCATGATTTGTCATAAATCCAATATTTCATAAACCGTGCCATTTTAGGAATACTTTTTTTTAAAAAAAGCAGAAATCCCTTGCCCTTTCTTTTGTTGTGTGGGGTCTTTTAATTTCCATTTCTGATGCTCTCAGCCATGCCTGGTGAAGATATGGAAATGGGGCCGGGCGCGTGTGTCAACGTTTTGGAAAAAGCAAATCCTTGGGAGGAATGTGCAGGGTTCAATGGCAGCGCTGGAGAATGTGGAGGCCACCGCGAGGCAAACCAACGCGGGTTAGCTCAGCTCGTCTGTCCTTTCGCAGGCATGATGGGTCTTTTACAGTTTAGACCCAGGATCGTGATGGCGGGAATCTGACACAAATAAACCCGTGGATGTTTCTGGCTGCAAAACACCTTCCCTCTGTTCAGACATTCATACCTTAGATAAATGCTAGGCAGTTGCTGCCAAAATTCTTGCATGTCCAAATTCAAATCCGAGGTGTTTATGTATATGTATGCGAGGCTGAAGAGTGTGGCAATGGCCGCAGGGAAGGAATGGTGCGTGCAGAAGCAGGGCTTCTTGGAGGAAGGCACAGCTTTGTTGGAACAACAACATATGTGTAGGTTTGTTTGTTTGTTATTGTTTAAAAAAACAAGAAGATCGAAAGTTCTTCTTCACCCACAATAAAATGAGGTACTTCACAGAAACTTCATGTCACAGAGAAATGGAATCTGGTCCACTGAAGAAGAAAAACACAGGCAGACAGGCAAAATATTTATCCCCGAGACATCATTTTCAAAACCTTATTTTCCTGTGTCCTAGTTTTGAATATAAGTGTATGTTTGTAGAGGGAAGTCTGAGCAAGGATGGCGAAGTGGAGCAAAATCCACAGCTAGCTTAAGCAATTAACAAAATGCTGGTATTTAATTAATTTATTCTTTTGGGGGGTGTTGGGGGGAAGCCTCCATGGAGTGCCCTAACTCCAGGAATAATTTCCCAAAATTATCTTCTGTGGACATAACAGGCATGTGAAAAAGAACCACTCTACACCTGAGGAGAGTGCAAATTCCATATATGTTTCACTAAGGGTAGCCCTTTTGTGAAATATGCATAATTTTAAATTCATTAACTTAAGAACTGGCAGTATGTATCTGACGGCCAGACAAATATTGTGAATTTAAGGTTTCCTGCAGCTCATTTTTGAAGCAAATTGGACATTGTTTATCTTTAAGAGATTGTTTAATTGGAATTCTAAAACCTGTACATAATAAACAAGAGGGAATTGGGTGCATTGTTTGAACATAAAATAGAGATTCTTGTATTAACAAAAGAAGCTGCTTTAAAAAAATACAGTCTTAAGCCTAGGAAGCTCTCTTTGGTATTCCACAGATACTTATATAATAATATTATTTTTAACAGAGGATATAAAGGCAGAAAACACTACAGGAAATTGGCTGACAGCAAAGAGCGGAAGAAAGAAAAGATGTCCTTACACTAAACACCAGACGTTGGAACTGGAGAAGGAATTCTTGTTCAATATGTACTTGACCCGTGAGCGCCGCCTGGAGATTAGCAAGAGTATTAATCTAACAGACAGACAAGTCAAAATCTGGTTTCAGAACCGCAGGATGAAACTCAAGAAAATGAACAGAGAGAATCGAATTCGCGAACTGACTTCCAATTTTAATTTTACTTGAAAGTGTTCACTAAGAGGAAGGGACAGGGGGGGAATCATTACAAATCTTGTGCAGTATTTTTTTTTATTTTTTTCCCTGAGTATAAATGCAATGCGTATAGGAAGGGGGGGGGGAGAGAGAGAGAAGGAAAAAAAAAATCAAGACCTCAGGCTAGTGTGCAGTTCTATGATTTGGGTATTTACAGTTTGTAGAGCGAAGGTGCATCCATCGGTATAAGCATGAGAATATATATATATATATTGCATCAATGTTTCTATGTAAAATAAAGAGTAAGGTGGTTGCTTTAAAAATACAGCTTCTAAGATGTTTAAGTTATTCAAGAGCAGCACAAAGAGAAGGAAAGCGGGGTGGGGGGGAAGCCGAAGGACCTATTTCTATGCCTTTTTATGTTTAGGATGCTAGGTGTGTCTGAAAGTTTGCTTTTCATATCCTAGTGTAGTCTGCCTATTGTATGATTAAAAATAATGACTGAACTGAATTTCATATGTGTTTGTACATGGAAGTGGCCGTGGGAACACGCTCACAATGTGTAGTTATGCAGCTTCCTTCCCAAGAGGCGGTACCATCGAACAATCTATTTAAAAGAAGAAAAGAATAAAAGCAGTATTGATATCTTATAATGGGGGGGGGACATCTGGGTTTTTTGTGACTGTTATTTAAATATATTCTGTATGTGGTATCCTTTGCATGTATCTTCCTTTATGGAGCCAAATAAATTTCTTAGAACCATGTACAAATGGGTATTTTTCAAAGTGATTCCCCCCCCCCGGCCAAAAATCACGTCCCCCCCCCCTTTCTCTATATAGAGTATTTTTTCCCCAGGACTCATCCTTTTAAGGCTTTCAGGAGAGTATCCTAGCGGGTTTAATATAAGTGAGAGACCATAACGTTGATTTAAATATTATCCAGGTGACCACAATAAGTCAAGGTCATAAAACAGTAATGTCAGGACAGTCTTGGTAAGCGCTGGAGGTGGATTTTATGATCTGCAAATATAATGTGCTGCAGCAGTAAAAGATGCATTTAAAGGTGACTGTGGAGGAGGGAAGCAAGTCAGAAGCTGAACAGCATTCTTGGGATGAACACTCCTCATGGCTTTGGGTCTTTTTTTTTTAAGGAAAGGCACGCTCCTTTTACCTCCTCTGGAAGAACCACTCTATAAAAAAGGGAATACACTTTTAAAAAACAACAGCAGCAACAGCACAGAAAATGGGATGTCATGATGGAAGACGTGCAAAGGTAAGACAGACGATTTCTTGGCTAAGATACATGGCTGAGGTACAAGTGGATTCTGTTTTCCTGTGTCTACTCAAGGTACAGGCGGAATGGATGTGAACTCTACTTTGAAGCTGCCTCGGTGTTACATGGATGGGGCGTTCGGTTGGGTTTCTCTGGAGTTGTCTTTTGGTTTGAGTTTTCTTATTCCTGGGTGACAGCTCATTTTCGGCCAGAATATGCATAGCTAAGGAACGATGGTGCATAGATTTCCATTTTGATCCAGACAAGCTCTACCACCCTACCCCACCCTTCTTCTTTTTCTTTTTCTTTTTTCTTCTTCCTCTTTTCTTTTTAAAAAACTTACTTGTGGTGAAGTTGAGCCCTTGTTAGAGGTAGACAACACCGAGTCTGAGGACTTTGATCTCTGTTTTTTGGCGGAGGACTTTGGAAATCCCAAACATGTTGCAATTGAGTGTTCACTTAACATGCTTTTTAATTTCACAGTTTGGTTGTCAGGGGCTTTGAAAGGCTGGGGAAGAGGGGGAAATTGGGTGGCATTTTGGAGTGTTGTGGGGACACACACACACACACACACACGTGTCACCTTTCCTTTGTGGATTTTCTCCCGTGAATATAATGGTGGTGTTGATGATTTTTTTTCCTCCTTGGGAGAGGCTGCAATAGCGATATGCAATTGAAAATGGATAATGTCAGAAAAGAACGACTTTGCCAGTGAGGGATAGCGGAGCGTGCTATAAGTCAAGATATTCCAACAGCTCAGTTAAACGTTTCAACTGCATAGACACAAACAAGCAGAGAGAGTTGAGTGCGGATTCTATTAAAGAGGGGGGAGGGGGAGGAGGAAAGGGGGTCTTAATGAAGAGATTAAAGATGTTGCCTTAATTTGAAGAATGCTTTCTTGGAGACGAGGGCTTGGCTCTGGCGTTCCTTGGCTTCTGACTTTGCTTAGGAAGACAGCAATGACACGCCACGAGGGTCCCCAGAGGAATTGGACGCCCTTTCTTTCTGGCTGGCTTGCTTTCTCCATTCCCCCCTTGCCCCCTTTTCTGTCTTTCTTTCCTTCTGTCTTTCTTTCTTTCGTTTGTTTTGTCTTTCCTCCCTTCTGACAGAAATGAGTGTGGATCCTTCTGCCCTTTCATGCAGCTGATCTGTGGTTTAGGTAGTTTCATGTTGTTGGGGTTGGCTTTTAACTCGGCAACAAGAAACTGCCTTAATTACGTCAGTTAGTCTTCATCAAGGGCAACCTTCTTTTCTCCCCCCCACCTTCCCCCCCCCCTTCGTTACTCAAAGGCAGCGAGCCCACAGCCCAGCAGCGGGATTCTTAACGCAGGGGGCGAAGCAAAAAGAGCAAATGGTTTCATACAGATTTTGGGGTCAAAAATGGAAAGGGGGAGAGAGAGAGGGAGACGGAATGAGGGGGAGACGAGCGGGCGGGCAGGCAGACAGACAGATAGACAGACAGACAAAAGGGGAGCATGACCGAGCAGGGGGAAACGGGTTCGTCAAACACTGTAACCCCCTCCATCTGCCCCCAAGCGTCCCCTCCCCACCCCCCTTCTTCCCGAGCTCATATCGCGACTTATGGACTTAGATGAATTTTGCTGGCTGCTATTGTTTCTGGCCGACGGTGCTACCGAGGCGGACAAAGGGGTCAGTCCTTGAAAATTCCTCATCATATTACTGAGCCAGCTCAAGTTGAGTCCGCAGTAGTTGTCCTGGTGTCTGTCAAGCGCGACTTTTCCGGATTCAGGATCTCTGCGACTTCTTTATGAAGCACCCTTCGCTGTGTTGCCTTTCTCCAGCTTTGCTGAGGGGATCCAAGCTTCTTGCCTAGGAATAGATGTGGTGGCTCGTTGCGAGTGAGAGAGTGAGTGTGTGCGTGTGCGTGTGTGCCTGCGCGTGCGTGTGCGTGTGCTCCATAAACCGGCACAGTGACGGCTATGCGAAGGCTAACATTACAGCCTGGTAACTTCTATGACAGTCTCCTGTTGCGGCATCCTGGACAGTCCTCTGAGTATTAAATCAGTTCAGTTATAGCATATTGTGTTCCTTGAAGGTACATGGAAGAACAAAGCGTGAACTGGAGCCCAAAGTCCCCGTATCTCCTTCAGAAACTAAACAGCTCAGGTTTAAAAATTAATAGCCATATTACATGCTAGCATCCAGGGTGGGCTATCACTTGCAAGACCTCGAGTATCACTGGAGTTTTCTGAGCACAAGCTGGAATATAACCTGCTCCCCACACATACCACCAGCCCCACTGAAGAGATCCATGAAAGCTAAGTAACTGTTGACTAAGAAAATGACCCTACTCAGTTATGTGATTAACAAGTTGTTGCAGGGGGGAGGAGGGGAGAAGAAGGGCACGAAGTCGGTACATGGGGGAATCTTTAGGGGAAAAAATTTAAGGAAGCATTAGCCATGTGTGCGAGGGTCGCAAGTTAGAGAGCAAGGGGTTTTTTGCTTTTGAGAAAAGTAGTGTTGATTTGAAGGACAAGCCATCCACCCCAAATTCTTCAATAGTTTCTTCTGTATGTAATTCAGAGTTATACCAGAAGAATTAACGGAGAGGAGCCCCCTCCACACACACATACGCACACACGTCAATAGGAATGGAGCATTCCCATAAAGGCGCAAGGAGACATCAGATTTTGTATATTGCTTCACAAAAGAAAGAAAAGCGGAAACTTGGCTGATCTGTTGACTTTGTTGAATAGGGATATACTTCTTGAGTTTTTGTGGAGGAAGCAGGATCAGGCAAGGGCTGTTTTCCTAAAGAGGCAAAATGGCACCCCCACGCCTAAATTCAGAGGGAATGGGAAATATTCTTGAAAGGAAAAGAAAAAAAGGCGGATGTTCCTCTTTTCTGTATTGGATAGCTGTAATAGGACTATCCCTTTAAAGATTTTATATCAAGCTGCTTCACAAACTTTCTGCAGCAGAAGGGAGAGGATGTGATGAGACACTCTCAGCTTTAATATACAATAAAGATCATCTTGGCCTTCCCAAAGCCCTTGGCGAAGAACTCAATAGTCTGGCTTTAGGTTGCTTCCTTTCTAAAATGTCTTTCTCGGCTTGGTCTGTTGCATGTGTGCCTTTCAGAACAAACCCAAGAAGCATATGAATGATACAACAGTTCCTTCTTTTGGGCACAAAGTATTCACTGAATGGCGGGTATACCTATATCAAGCTCCTAAGGTTGGATACATACACAGACACCCTCCAAGCTTTAAATATTTTAATAAGCCAACACAATGCATGAATATAAAGATTCACCCATTGTGTTTTCTTACTGTAAATTAGCATTTCAGCAGATAAGTGGCTGATTATAGGTACCATAATTATTCAGAATAGTCTTGCGGTAATTGATTGATTTCCGTGTTTACTGTGTATAGAAAAGTTTCCCTTTCTTCATATTAACTATTCTCAGATCACCTTCTCTTTCTTTTATAGCAGCATGAAGAAGGGGGGCTCTATCATGCAGTTATGAAGTTTAATTTTATTTTTCCCCTCATGTACAGAGGGAAGTCTAAAGTAATATATGTTTAATCGACCCAAGTCAAGAAATGTAATAAAAGTTAAATCCTCCCCTACTGTGTGTTTCCCCCCTTAAATGATTCTATTAGATCTGGATGAAAGCAGAGAATTTACTGACTTAAACGTTATTACAGTGTATTCCTTTATCTCTGATGTGAGAACATGTGTAATTATGAGGATCTCGTGCTGTTTCGTTTACATCTCTCCCTTGACAAAATATTGTCTTGCTCAGTTGCTAAACAGGCTTGTCCTTTCTGGGGCTGTTGTTATGCATATAAAATATTAGCTGCATTCCAGTCTGCTCCCAGTGTTGCTTCATTTTTCTTGTGTATGTTGCTGTAATTCTGCATTTCACAGCAGGTGGAACTTCAAAAGGCTTCTGTCTTTGTGTGTAGACCTGCGTGTGGCTGTTCCATGCAGTTTTACCCTTGTCTTGTTTCTGCGAGTTTGGAAGGTGCTGGCAGGGGGGACGGGACACACATCCACCCCCTGCATATATCATATATCCGAATCTATCAATATATATGTTGGTATATCTACCAGTTTATCTATTCAGCTATGCACATGTCTGTCTATGGCCACAATCCAGTATAGTTATGTGGACTTTTGCTTCTTGATTTCAGTTGCTTTAAGCATCTTTAAATCTGTGCTGGATTGTGTGTGTGTTGTGTATTATGTACATATTATTATGTGGGTTTATATATTTTATGTGGTCTGTGTATATCTACATGCATGCACACATACACATACACACAAAGAGTATGAATAGAGAGCTGTCTGTTTTATTGTGAGAGACAATACTTTGGGTGAGAGAATTTGATTTCCATGTGAAGACATTTGTCTGTCTGTGATTTCGATATAATGATCTACCTGGACCTTTTGGACTCCTTTATAACTATGCTTTTTGTTTGCATAAATAACATTCCATTTCAAGAACCTCTCAGTGAATTGCCAGGAAAACACAAAAGATTCTGTCCTAGGTGTTCTGTTTGCCTTTTCTTCCTCTCCTGTATGTTCTCTCCTAATTGCTGTCTCCTTTAAATAGTTCCTGGAAAGTCCAAAGGAACAGCCTGGATTGTTTTGGTGTGCACCAGGAAGGGTGGCAGTGGCGGTGCCTGTGGGTTGCTGGCAGGCGACTGCCTGCTTGTGTGTTTGTCAAGAGAAAGTTGCTTTTACTCAGCCCTAAGGGAGACTGGAGTGTGGAAGGCAGGTATAATTAATCGAGGCCTAGTGGAGCTTGCCTGGGGTTTAAGATTCGAGCTGGAATGTGTCTGCCTTCGGTTGAAACTTGCCCTTGTTTATAAACGCTGCCTTCACTGTTTCTGTGCATCTAACACCTTCCTTTCTAGCCGGCTGTACAGCTCCTCAACAGCAGCTTTCAGCAGACAACGGAACTTGCATTCTGGAAGCAGACCTATCTTGAGATGGAGATAATTACAGCCTGTCTTGATAGAAAGGAAGAAAATCGGGGTGGGCGACTTCTAGAAATATGCTGGGGTGTTAATGATTATGATTATTACTACTACTATTCCTGGCTCGCTCGGTTTGGTAAATATAGGCTCTCTGTCTTTTCAATTAAGTTCATTTGGAAATCTCTTGGTGTGTGTGTGTGTGTGCGCGCGCGCGCGTGTCACCCCAAAGATGAGCTGCAAGATCTGGCTCAGGGGACCAACCATTTTATGCCTCGTTTAAATGTTGTCCCTTCGGTGACTGGCAGCAGCATCCTGCATTTGTGAATTTCTTCTCCTCCTCCTAACCTGAATTTTTAAGAAAGCCACCACAACACAGTGGAATAAATTGGTCCTGAGGTTTAATTGCACTTCGGAATTTATTGTCTTCTTCCCCCACCTCCAAGCTCTTAACTGTCTGGAATCCAAAGTCATAACATCTGGCAAAATTCTTAGCAACAAGCAAGGGAATGGAGTTGTGGGAGAAAAGACCATGAAACAGGTACAAACTCCTCCAGAGTAAATGTTATTTCACTGTGCATTTTAAGCTGCCTGCTCCCTTCCCTCCTCCGTCCCTCCTCCTTCCCTTTACTCTTGGGTTAAATGTAAAGATCACGTCCATAGGAAATAACATTAAATGCGTAATTGCCACCAACAAATTGCCAATATTGGAGGTGTTAGAACCTGGCCCATATATTAAATATTCAAATATTAAGATTTTTGTGTGACTGGAGTGCATTAGTAGTAGTAATAGCAGTACCAGCGGTACTGTTACTAGCAGAGCTGCTGTACTATGTGGCAAGACTCAGCCAGCTTCGGAAGGGAGAAGGTTTAGTTCTGAGAAGAATCATGTCGCCGAACTCCCTATTGGCCACATCTTCTCCGAAAGAAATTATGAGAGAAAATGAGGAGGGTAGAGGGAAAGGACGTGCTGACCGAAGCAAGAGAGAAGGAGCAACTTAAGGAACAGAAAAGCAAAAGCGGAGACCACACCCCGATCCTGAGCTCTCCTCGGAAGTAAGCTGTCTCGCTTGCACTGCCACGTTCCTGACGCGCATCTCGAGCGTTAGAGCCCCGGAAGAGGAGGAGAGAGGGGTCTCCACATGGGGAAAACTTCAAGGGACGCCTTTAGGCTTGGTTCGCGTTCGCCTGGCAGCGCTGTCAACGCCGCGACGCCTGCCGCCGGCCGCGGTGGGGCCTGCAGGGGATGCGCGCGGCGCCGCCGGGTCCCAAGCAGCGCGGAAAGTGGGCCTTTTCCTCCGAACTTGACGGTGTCGATTGAACCCCGCGGAACCGCGAGGCGAGGCGAGGCGAGGCGAGGCGAGGAGCGCGCCGCCGGCCTGCGTGTCAAGGGTGCGCGCCGCGCGCCCCCTCGGAAGTAAGCTGTCTCGCG
>NW_025335954.1:3664174-3730816 GCF_004798865.1 Varanus komodoensis
GCCGGTCCGCGGAGGGCTGCGCGCTCGCGCGGAGCCCCTCCGGCCACTCGCGGGCTCCCAGGGGCTCGGGCGGCGGCGGCGGCGGCGGCGGCCCCGCGCCGCGGCCGGAGCCGGAGCCGGAGCCGGAGGAGAGGCTGCGGGGCGGGAGGCGCGCAGCCCCCTCTGGAAGGGGAGGAGGGCCCTCCCGCCAGGGCCTTCGGAGTCCCGGCAGCCAGGGCCCCGGGGATGCAGCTCTGTGATGGGGGCAAGGAGAGAAGGTGTGTGTGGGGCCGGGGCCGGGGCCGGGCCTGGGGCCGGGGGTGGGCTGGCAGGGGGTGAGGCGGGTGCTCTCCAAGTTTGTTCCTGAGGCAAGCTTCCCATCCAGATACAAAGGCGGCAGGAGTAGCTTTAAAAGATAATGATTTTTAGTGTCAGACCTAACCTGGGGATCAATAAAACCACCAGTCGGGGTCACCCCCTTTTTTTCATTCGCGTCACAGATGACGATCTGGGAGACACATACATGCATGCATGCACGTATGACATACATAAATACAGAGTTTTAAAAACAAGCCTAATTATTATATTTAGATTCTTCCACTAGAAAAGGGACAGAAGACGCAGGGGATGGGCCACTTTATTTCAGGACTGATTATCTTCTACCAAAGGGATCAGATTTGATAAGAAGATTCAAGGCTGTTTCTGAACTGCTGTACAGAACATGCAGATATGTAGTCTCTTCGGTGTGAAGCTGGGATCTATCCAGTGCCTGGTGCCAATATTATCAACTTCTTCAGCAGGAAATACAGCTCCAAAAGAAGACTATTTCTGGACATTCATTTCTTTTCCTAAAAGGTTAACCTAAGCGTGTATGCAGAGATATGGACATAGAAGTATGCATACACCATGTTATTTCTAGAGTTTCATGTGGTGCCCTGTGGTTATGAATGCCGTTTTCAAAAAATCTGATCCTTAAAGGCATGTCTTTATTTTATCTGTAGACAAACTGCCCCTGTCTCTGGAGTTTCAGCCTGGTACGAATCCCAGGCATAAGACCCCTTGAACGAGGAAGTCTTTGCACTACAAGTCCTATAGGAGCATTGGCTATGAACAACCTGCACCAACGGGGGACACTGGTTCTGTTTTATTTTTCTTAGGGGCGGGAGGCTTCCTTGCAAGTAAAAAAACAAAAAAACCATCTTTTGCATAAACATGAAAATGCTCCATCCATTAATATTTTAATGACCTTGCTTGCTTGCTTTAAGGTTACCAGCAGTGTTGACTTTTCCACGCCCTTCTCTTTTATAATCCATTATTCTTACTGTGTATTCACATGCTAGACATTCTGCCTTGGTAAATATCCTTTCTATGATATTTTTCTATGCTTTCCTGTCTGCCTTCTCAATAGATAGTGTCTATTTGTGTGTTGTGTGTGTATAGATGTGTGTGTGTCCATATAAGTGTGTGAGAGATTTCCTTGCCACTTCAGTATGCCTAAACAAGCAGCACGTCATTGGAAATTTTATTTTTCTAAAGAGCATTCTATTTCTTCACTGCAATTGCAGCAAACATAACCATCTTCAAGACATATTCATATACCTTTCTGTATCTTCCCCTTCTGCCCCATCCAATTTCTACATAAAGGAAGTCCTGAAAAATATATTATAGCCAAGCTCACTATTAACTTTCCTCCTCACATTAAGCAAAAAAAAAATGAAGTCACTGGAGACTTTTGACTGACAGATAAATTGAAGTTAAGACAGGCCAAGGGACATCTGATGCTCCTGCAGAAATATTTCTTTTACAGAGAGGGCTAGCCTGACATCGGTAGGAGGATAGTGGCCAGAAGATGGTCTTCAGGGCTCGCAGCAAATCTGTTTGCAGATCTGGATTTCTCAGAGATGCAGGCACACATGCAGGGGTGGGGGGAGCACCAGCACAACCTCCAAGTCTGACTCTATTTAAAGTGTTCTCCTTGTAGAGTGAAACGCTGTTTCCCTGCACCCAGCTAGACCAGGCTGGCGCATAGTGATCAAGGACTTCTGAATTAAGATGCAGTCAGGAACCTTTAATCAGTTCGATCAAGCAACTTTTCCAGCATCTTTAGAGAAAAGGGGAAAAGCTGCGGATGAGAGAGAGAGAAAGAGCGAGCAGGAACTGACTGAGATTTTTGCAGAGATTTGGCTGTCTCTCCTTCCCTTTCTCCTCCCCCCCCCCACAGATTTCCCAAGCAAGGTGCCTAAAAATAAATCCACTCTTGCTCCTAAGTGTGTGAGGGTCCTGCGCTCTGCAGTGAGTGTAATGTCACTGGTGAAAATTGCATCCGTCTGGGGCACATGTCTCCCCCCTCGCCTTCTTTGCCCTCTCTCTCTCTCTCTCTCTCTCTCTCTCTCATTCTCTCTCTCTCTGTGAAACCTCCATAACCTTCCCTGCTTACACTTTTCTTCTGCCTTCCCCCCTTTTGTTGCGAATTTTCCGCGTCTCCACACCACCTCTGTTATTACATTAGGAATCTTAAATCCTCTGACAATGCCACACAGATACACAAAAATGTTTTTGTTGCAGTTGTAGTAGTTGCATTTTGAAGAGGGAAAAGTATCCTTTTGCAGGTTTCTTTCCCAGAACAAGCAACCAATGCCATCCAGCCAGATTTCTCAGGGTACAAGCAATATACCAACTGCCTTGCTCTACCAAGAAAAAGGTCCTTATTTTGTGAAACAGACATACACACAAACACACCAACATATCTTCAAGTGAAGTTCTGCCATAATCCATTTGGTAAACAAAAAAGTTTCAGCTGCATGGCATTCTTCTTCTTCGTCCTCGTCGTCCTCTTCTATTTTTGTTTTAAATCCAGCGAAATAAATATTAATAAAGGCAGGAAAGCAGCATGAAGTCTCCCAAAGAAACATACCCTGGCTTGCTGTCTTAAACACGCAAAATGTCCCTCACTCCCAGCTACGCCTTATAACCGAAACTTAGTCGTACAGTTTTATTTAATGAACGACACATTTATGAACAATCAAATGATCCTCGTAAAAATTTTATTGAAGGACATAAAAACATCCACGACTACTTGCCAAATAACGTAGCCTCTCACAAAGATGAGAGCCTTTTTTGTTGTTCTTGTTGTTGTTATTTTCCACTCATGTTTTACAAGGTCATCCTCTTCCACTCAGAGTGTGTGTGCGTGTGTGCGTGCGCGCGTGAGTCTAAAGATATATGTGGTCAACAGAGAATGCACCATGAGCCCAAGACTTCTTGCTGCTGAATAGACTGAGGAATATCTGCATCTCAGTGCAGATGGCAAAAGGTCCTTCCATCAGGCAAAAGGAGTATATATGTTCTCTCTCTCTCTCTCTCAGACACACACACGCGCGCGCGCGCGCGCATAATGATCATAGCCATTCATGGGCTGGTGCTGAAGAGGAGGTGAGCCAGCCGTACAACTCTGTCAGGACCTTCCAGCGACCCCCCCCCCCCCCCCCCCACGAGATATCCCATGTAATGTATCCATTATAGAATACAAGCCGGAGAGGCAAAGCGACCAGACAGAGACAAATTGCGTCAAGAAGTAGTTCCTCTGCTACCTTGCCGCACCAGATACCTTGCTCGCTCATTAACGGCGGGGCGAGGGGGACGCCAGGTCGCTGCGCCCGCCCGCCGCCGCCGCCGCCGCCGCCCGCCGCCCGCCCGCCCGCGCGAGGGAGCGTCGCCTGCCCGCTCATGGCACGTAAGCTCCGACCGCTGCTAATAACGGCATTATTTCAAGAGTTTTATGAAAACCTAAGTCGCATAGGCGCTATTTAAAAAAAAAAAATAGAAAGAGGGGGGAAAAAAGACCTGCGGATTGATCTACACTGTATTTTGGGTAAATACAATCACGTGAGTGCTCGGAGCCAATGGCCAACTAGGAAAGCCTGAAAAAATAATTACCTGCCCTGATTGTTCTATGAGAAGATAAAAAGTACACATACAGTTCATACAATAATCTTATGAATGTAAAAGAGGGGGAACAATGTCGGCTTCGGGTCCCATAAGCAACTATTATGTAGATTCCTTGATTAGTCATGAGAGCGAAGAGCTGCTGGCGTCCAGGTTTCCAGCGACTGGCTCGCACCCCGCCGCGGCCAGACCGTCAGGATTAGTGCCGGAGTGCGCGGATTTTCCGTCCTGCAGCTTTGCCCCCAAACCGGCCGTTTTTACAACTTCGTGGGCGCCCGTGCATTCCCAGTCGTCCGTGGTCTACCACCCGTACACGCACCACCAGCCTCACATTGGAGCTGACACCCGGTATATGCGCACTTGGCTGGAGCCTATCTCCGGCGCTGTCTCCTTCCCAGGTTTTCCAGCCAGCAGCCGGCACTACGGGCTTAAACCCGACGCCTTCCACGGCCGCAGGGACTGCGGACCGGTGGATGGACGTAGTTATCCGGATTATATGTACGGATCCCCGGGAGAACTCAGGGACAGAACCCCGCAGACTATTCCCTCCCCGGAATCTGAGGCCATCGCTTCCAACAAACACAAAGAAGAAAAGACCGAATTGGACCCTAGTAAGTCGAAGTCATTCTTGTTTACAACCGGGAAGGCATTACAGCCGCCGTGCACAGCACTCCATAAAAAGAAATTACCTTTGCTAGTTAGAATGCTTGGCGTCCTTGCCTTGAAACTCCAACTGTACAGGCGTAAACCTGGCTTAGAAGATCCTAAGAGCCTAGCGGTGTGGCAGAGTGGGGAAAGAGAGGCGGAGGAGAGGGCAGGGGATTGTTTTCCTTCTCATCATGATCGTCTTCATTTCTTTCTTTTTTTCTCACCTTGGAGAATCCATTTAACCGAGGCAATATTCACAGCCAGCCTTGCCCTCCCTGCCTTGCCCTTCGTGCTCCTGACTTTTCCAGGATCAACGCTGGCGAATGCCATTGTTCGAGCATGTGGGAAGGGAAATCATGTTGAAATGTTGGTGTGTATTTAAAAGTGGTGGTGGGGAGAAACCCTAAGAGAAACCCCACAGTCAGGTCATGACGATTCCAGTAGTCTGTGCATCAGGCGAAAGGCTTGGTGTTCTGCTGCGTGCAGGGCGGGAGAGAAAATGAGAGTGCGGTATCAAAAGCGGAACAATCGAGCTAGGAAAAGTGTGATAGTAGCCACCAGAGTTTAATAGACTGGGGGAGGGTAGTGGAGCAGGCACATTTTTCAAGCTGCGTTCCTCAGCTCCACTTGCCAGTGAAGGGAGAAAAATGGAGAAATACCCTTGAACACTGTCGAAGCCGCAGATAGGGCGACCACACAAAATGTGCCTCTGTAGCTGAACAAGTCGCCCTTATTCTGCACAGTCTAATATCCACTTCCTAATGGACATGTGCAATCTAAGGGATGATTGTTTCTAGGCAATTGGAAGGCGAGACACAGCAAGCAAAATATATGGAATTCTAATCACCATCATGTCCAGAATTAATGCCTGTGTGTGTCTGTGTGCTTGCATATGTCTGTGTGTATATGTGTGCATTTTTATGCCCATATACAGAAAGACAACTCTCTCTCTCTCTCTCTCTCTCTCTCACACACACACACACACACACACACACATTCATTCCTATGCCAGGTGTTTACGAAGCCTTCAGGCCTAACAATTTGATGAAATGCTGATTTGGTTCTGATAACTTTTATGTTTTTTTTGTGATATAGATAGAAGGACAGATAGAGAGAGAGAATGAGAGAGAGAGAGAGAATAGGGAATAGGGAATAGAGATGACAGTTTATGTAGCCTTGAGTTAAGCACATATTCATTCACTTCAAACCTTGCCAAATAAATGATTGGGGTAAATTGTGAGGTTTTTCCCCCTTTAACAAAGTTCCAGTATAGAATAAGTTTATTACAGAAGACTGTGGTTTAGGGCTGCGTGTGTGTGGAGGGGGGTATGTTTTTCTTGGAGCCAGTAGGCTTATTCTGGGGCTTTTTCAAGAATTTTTTTTAAATGCCAGCAGTTCCATCAGTAGGAAGGTTATGGCGAGGGAACTGGAGAGTAATGGTTGTAAACAGAGTTTATGGGCCTGTGAAGTGGTAGGAATTTTGACTTTTTATGACTATGTTCTTGGATTACTCCTACTAGTGTTTATGTCCAGGAGAATCATCATCATCATCATCATCATCATTGTTGTCCTCGTCGTCATCATCGTCACCACCACCACCGCTCTGGTTTTGCTTTTAAAATTCAGCATGCTGGAGACAATGTCCCCTTAGTCAGGAATGAAATGACAGTCAGAAACAGGGTGCCAAAACAGGACTTGTAAAACTCCTGGAGGGCTGCCTCGTTGCCCTCAGTGCGGCTGTGCACTGCCCCTTCGGGATACAGGCACCCTTAAACTATCCTGAAGGTCACTTCAGCTGTGATCGGATCCTGTTGCCAAAGAGACAGGGCTTTAAAAAAGGATGCCAATAATAATGGCAAGAGCTTAATTGGCTGCATGTGAGTGTGGGGATTCGGCCAGTGAAGTTAATCGTATCTGTCTAAAAGCACCTAGCTGGGTCTATCAACATATATATTTTTAAGTGCCAACACCTTTCTTTTCCAGACAATCCCGTGGCAAACTGGATTCACGCACGTTCTACAAGAAAGAAAAGATGTCCCTACACGAAATATCAAACGCTGGAATTAGAAAAGGAGTTTTTGTTCAATATGTACCTAACTCGGGACCGCCGTTATGAAGTGGCCAGAGTTCTTAATCTCACGGAACGCCAAGTCAAAATCTGGTTTCAGAACAGGAGGATGAAAATGAAGAAAATGAACAAGGAGAAAACCGATAATAAAGACCAGCAGTGAAATTGGCCAAGTCCCTCCAGTGAATGGAGAAACCCAGGCAGTGGTTCTTCCTTGGGCTTCGAAGTGTTTCTGACTTTTTTTTCAGTGTGCTGATGAGTGTTTAGAATTAGTTAAACACACCAACCATTCTGGAACAAAAGACATTTAAAGAGTGCTTTTCTTAAAAAAACAAAAACAAAAAATAACCCCCAAAATTGCAACTAAAAATAAACTTTCTTTTTCTTCTCAGAAAACAACCAAGTACTTGAATTTTGTTGTTAGTATTTTATTTTGTAAGTTAAATTGATCCAGTGCTTTGTTTTGGGTTTTTTTATTATTTTTTTAATTCATGACGTAGTGGCTGCATATTTTGTACAAATGGAAAGAAAAGAGGGGGGGAAGGAAGGAGGGAGGAAGAAAAAAAAGCGGGGTGAACTCTTGAGCAATGTTTCTGTCATAGTGTTGGACGTTTCTGATGTGCTTATTCCGATGTGTCTTCCCTGATTGTCACAGAACCGTTCTGTAACGCTGTTGTTTTGCTATGGTAGAGCAGCTCTTTGTAAATATATACCTAACGTCACGAAAAAGAAGAGGAAAAAAAACTTTGATAATCGAGGTGTCGTTTTTATTTAAAATCCTTTGGAGGAATAACAGCTTGCCGCTGCCCGCCCCCCACCCCCCGCCCCCAGTTACAGATGGATTACAGGCAGGGGAGACCTTGCCTTGGATCCTTAAAGGTACAACCACGGGAAATGTGTCCGTGAATTTAGCACTGAGAGTAATCTTGGATCTCTTGCAAAAAGCCATTAGAAGAATAGATGACCATCTTTCAGGAAGTCGGACAGGACAGGGAAATGAAGAGAACTTCCGCCCTCACTTTCTCTCCCTCTCCTTCTCTCTTTCTCCCTCTCCATATATCTAAATCTGTATTTATATAGTGGCAGACTCATAAAAAGAGAAGTTTTTGCACGGGCGACAGTGTACTACACATTTTAGTCCAGGGTAATTAATTGTACTAATTTATGACTCCAGGCAATCAAAGTATATGCGCAAAATTAAATATATGCGGTAGGGAGCCTTTGCTCGCAGCGAGTTCTTACCTTTGTTACCAATCTGGGGAAACTCTACTGAATTTCTTCGAGTGTTCAAGGAACTGCCTAAAACTTGTGTGGCTTTGGGGCCCAGCCATCTAATTGCTCATACGTAATGTACCACCACCCCCTCCCCCAAAAATGAGGAAAACAGCAATCATGAGAAATGAAAAACAGTGGTCTGCTGATGCCAATATGGAAAGATGAAAGTGAGAAGTGATGCTCAGCTAGATAAAAAAAGGGGGTGTTTGTTGTTTTGGGGTTTTCTCAAAGTTGGTTTGGTTGTTTGGTTGGTTGCGTTTTCTTTGCTTTTTTTCTTTTCTTTTTCCTTTTTTTTTATTTTGGTAAAGCCTAAGAAAGTGGTATACAGGTCTGGAATATTCTCCCTCAGCCCCTATCTAAGGAAACCACTTTCTGGACAAAGAGGTTTCCTTGACTTCCTCTGGCAGGCAGAAGGCAAGTCTAACGGTGTTTTAAAAAATCAGATATTTGCACTGCTTGGAAACGAGTGAAGTGACTCGAGGCGAGTGGAGAAAGGAGAAGGCCAGGGATTCTCATTTTTTATAGTCCATTTTAGCCTTCTGCACAAATGGATGTTTCCGAGGTCCTTTCCAAGGACTGGCTAAATGAAAGTCAAGGGATAAAAAATGAGCAGCCACGAGATGTTTCCTCATAAGAACTTGTTTCTGGGGTCTCTTTCTCTAATGAAATGAGCCGAGCACCGTTTTAATCTTTCTAATGATAAACAGATCAAGGTAATGATGGCTTGGGCTTTGCCCACCGGATCCAACCCTCTCAGTAAATACACAAATAAATATATAAATAAATACAATCTGGAAGCCATTATCCCCGCTGATGTCATCAAAGGTTTCTTTCGTAACGCTCTGCCTTTTCCTCCCATTAATAGATGGTTTGCAATTGTACGCGTGCATTTATTTAGAAGGCATAAGGCGCTATGGTGGGGGTGGGGTGGGGTGGCGGAGGGGCAGGGGCAGGGGCTGGGGCTGGGGCGGAAAATGGGCGGAGGAGCCTCGCGATCCCCCTCGTCGGACAGAGAGCGCGAAGCTTTGGGGGTTTCTCCCTGCGTTCCCGCACCCAGGAAGCCCAGGCACTGGCGTGTGTGTCCGGGTGCTTTGCATTGTTGCTGCTGCGCGTTTGTCATATACCCCCTTCCACCCAGAGGTGGCTATTTAATTATTATTCCCTTGTGGTCAGTGTTCATCCCGGTGCCAACACGAAACATGAGACGAGGTTCCCTCCGTGGGTGCGAGTGTGTTGGGAGTGACACGGTATAAAGCAGAGTCCCTCGTGTCCTTTCTGCTGCCCAGCTCCGTAATAGACCCGCGGCCCAGCGAGAGGCGGTTTTATTAACTCTGGTCCTCCATCAGGCTGGCCGAACCCTCCGGTTCCACCAGACCTCATGCTCAAGAGGACTCAAGATGCGCTCCCTCTCCCCTTCCTCCCCTTTCCGCCCCCACGCGCGCACACACGCACACACAACCCCGGTCTTTCGCGGGGCTCTGCTCCCGTTGGAGCTAACGGGGACGAAAAGAATGTAAGTTATGCTTCCTTTGTCTCCGTACGACTGTTGTCCTCCCCCTCCCCCCCCCCCTCTCCCCCCCCCCCCCACCACCCGTCTGTTTCTTTCTGACTTGCTTTGTTTTATGTAAGAATACAGTGACAGTTCATGTGCAAGTCTTCCGCCCCATAAAGAGAGAGAGAGAGAGAGAGAGAGAGAGATTTCGGTTCTGGGCACACTGACTCAGAAGTCGAGGGGGCTTACTTTCAAGTAAGTAAGCGCAGGACTGCAGCCTTCGGCAGTTCTCATGCACCGAAGCAAAGGAGAAAAAATAAACTTTATATAAGCTTTGTTTTATTTTTCCAAGAGCAAATCCTTGCAAATCTAAAACTCACCCCGCTGGGGCATGATTTTTATTTTGAAAAAGCGACGAGCCCAAGAGAAAAATCCTTCGGACACTCCCTCTCCCCTGTGGATACCTTTCCCGTGGCTGCTTCGTGAGCAAAGACAACAGAGAGCGGTGGTGCCCTCCGGTCATATAAGTTCTGTTACATATAGGATATATACCTATGCACATGTTAGAGTGTGTGGGGGGGGGAGGTTGGGGGGAGAGAGAGAAAGAAAGACCGGTCATCTTTAGCTTAAAAACGACCCTTTTGTAGTCGACACAAAAAAGACAGGATGCAGCAGTTCTGAAGGCGAGCCGTAGGTACATTTCCGCAGCCCAAAAATGCCAGTTTTACAACTCTGTTTGTCTCACTGCTGGGTGGACTGAATAGAATTGAACAAAACAGGACCTCCGAACCGGCTAGACGTCTGGCCTTAATTGTTTTATGGTTTCAATAAGGTGGGTGCTCTTCTCTTTGAACATTCCAGCATCTCTCTCGGAATGTTTTGTCTGCCGGCAACAAACAACAGACGCGCAGAGTCCATTCTCTTCTCCCCACTGCCCTCTCCCCACCCCTTGGCAAAGGAGGCGAAGAAAAGAGGGGGGATGCGAGTTGTGTGCGTGGGGGTGGGGGGCGTTGGCAGGAGCTGTGAGAGAGCCTGCTGCATGTTCCTGGCGGATCTGTGGCAGCCTTCGCGTGTGCACACACATGTGTGCATTGTTGTCGTTGTTACGAGCTCTTCCGTGTCTGCGGCCGGAGAGGGAGGCGCTGCCACGAGTACGTTATTCAGAACCAAAATGCAGTTTGGGAACAAAGCCAAAAGCACCACGACCAAAGCCGAGTTTGTGCTGGTCACCCACAAGGCGCCTGCAAACATCTCCACGCCGAGTGGAGGCAGCATCAGGATGCTTTGATTCGCCCCGTGTTTCGGGAAATCGGGTTCCCCCCACCCTTTGTTTGGGTTTCTTTTCGGACTTCCTTGGACCCATGTACTGGGAGTGGGCGGGGGAGGAAGGGGGGATAAAAAGAAGGTGGCGATTGGTGATAGGAAATCTTTCCTCATTTTTTGACCGAATGGTTTTGTTTGGAAGTCGGGTGCCTCAGGGAAAGCTGGCGCAAGATGGCGCTGTTGCTCAATCTTAGAAGCCATTAGTCGATTTATGTACAAAGCCTAAGGTTACTTTTAGGCCTCTCTCGAAGATTGCAGGGAAAAAAATAAAAAACTAGAACTCAACAAATTACTGTATAACCTGCGACTATCAGCTATGACTTCCAAGATAACGTGTGATCTCAGATTGGAGCAGAAGCATGCTTCTGTCTGGTTGTTTGACTGAACCTTTCCTGGTGAAATCATGTTGACATTAGATTTGCATAGCTGTCTTGTCAACAGAGGCTAAATAAAGTAAAGGTAACAACAGCTCATCCTGTGGGCTGGTAAAATATATAGATTTCTTTCCAGAAAATTATATATGCCGAAGGTAAGACAAGACACTGATTTTTATGTTCAGTGGCAAAAAGTGCTAACATTTCCAGAAGCAGAGCCTCTGCTTTTTGCAATCCAAAAAGTAATTTTTTAAAAAATCATAACTCCAGTACAACAATAATGTGCAGCACAAATGGTTGTAAGGCATAAATGCTCAGGGTTCGGACACACTCATACATTTAAAAAAAACACAAAAAACAAAAAATCCACCAGGCACCAATGACTGGCATTTTGTGTGAACCCGGAAGGGTGAAATGATGGTTTTCTTTCAGATAAGAGAATTGCGTCTGATCGCATTGCATGAACATGCTTTTCTGCTTGAAGGTTCTCTGCATTTTCCTCTCATGCAATTCTGCCTTGGAGCATCACAAGCAGCCCCCCCCCCTTTTTTTTTCTTCTTCTTCTATTCTATTAGTTCTATTCCAAAGGTAATTTGGTTTTTAAAATAAAGATACAAGTAGCTGGGTAATCCACATTATCAACATTCTGCCATCACATCACCTACTCAATAGTATTCAAGAATGTAACTTGCATTTGTGTTTCCTGACTGAATAAAGAGAAGCACTAGGTACTGGAATTTAAAAATTGGATAGCATATTGATCACCTACTCTGAGAAATGGTCCCATTGACTCGGAGTATGAGTCTTATTTGCCAATAAAGCCAGGTCCAAGCGATTCAGTTGTTACATGTATTGTTTAGGAACGATTGAGCTTGGCCACAGTGTTTTCTCATTTAACATCTTGCAAGTTATCCATGCTGTGCATGTACAATTTCCACCAGCATTGTATTTGATCTGCTCTTTTGGTGCAATAAAGGTAAGAGGAAAAGTTAAGCAGGTATAGGCAGGTTTGGGGATGGGAGGGAAAAGGTGCTCCACTCAGACTAATTTCTTAGATATTTTAGGAAGATGAAAGGCACCTATTCATTTTACTTGATAAGCCTTGCTTAATTTCCCACCTCCCTAGACTAAACCTTTGTGCCTTTAAAAAAAACATATTGCAAACTAGCGACAAATCTTGCTGCTGCTGTTGAAATTAAGTGTAAGGAAAGTAAGAACTGAGGCTGCTTGTTAACAAAAGGAAGGCAGAGTGTGTGAGATAAAATATAGCCATAGATTTGTGTTACTGGTTTGCACACTTCATAACAATTGGGATTTCCTCAGTCCGGTTTGCCCCTCCCCTCCTGAAATTCATTTACTTGCCATTTTTGGGGAGGGGAAGAGGAGGAGAAGGAAAGAGAGATTTGCAGGGAGGAAGAGGAGGGGGGAGGCTGCTGGTGATTTTATGAAAGGGCTCTGAGAGTTAATTTATAGAAGTGAGTCTGATTCTGGTCATTTTTTCAGAAGCCTAAAAACAATACCCAAAATACACTCAGGAAATATTAATTTGCAAACTTGAGAAAGAGGGAAGGCTGCTGGTGTTTTACTTCTGTTTAACGGCCTGAGCACTTTCATGCAGTCATAAAAAATGAAGTCTCCCAACTGAAATATTTCAGCCCATGGAGACTCTGAAGTTGAGAAGGGAGGAAGGGTGTGAAAGGTCTTTGCAGTAGATACATACTGCTTGCATACTACATACATAATATATGTGGACAACACCAGCTGCGGGGAAGGAGCCTACACTTTACCCCCACCCCAGAAAACCCAGGATATTCTGTGACACACACCCCCCTTCACACTACTTGGACAAGGCGTTTCCTGTTGACAAAGTGTACTTCTTTCCTTCATTTCCCTCATTTCCAGATAGCAGGACTCAACCACCAGTCCAAAGATGAAAAGAAATATAGCAACATTCCTACAATATTTATTTAAAAGACAATATATACATACAAAAGAAATCCATAACCAACTGAACAAAATCAGCAGGCTGCCTCTATTGTTTTCTTCTATATCTGTGCAGTTGGATGTGTTGTTGTTTTTTTAAATGGGGGCATGGCTACCCCTCTACACACACACGCACACTAATCATAACACCCCCTGTGAGGGACAGCCACACAAGTAGGGACAATTCCATTGCTAGACTTGGGGAGGGCTGAGTTCTGGGGGGGGGGGTCTAAGTTGCCCTCCTCGAATGGCCTGCTAACTATATGTCCTGTTTATTCCCCCCCACCTTCTCCCCCAAAATTGATCCGGGTTGGCGTTTTTATACCTATTACCTGTTGAAGTAACCTAAATTGACCTCGCCGGCGCATTTATTTGCTCAGATAAGTGAAGAGGCTCCGTTGCATGGGGGGGGGGGGGGGGAGAGGAGCACCTAAGGGTATTACTGCGCACCTTTCATAACCCTGTTTCATTCACAGATATGAGGGTGTACGCTTCCCCCCCTTTCCTCCTTCCAAAGGGCTGGTGCTTTCACCTCTCCGTCACCCCCGCGAACCCCTCGATTTCTCCTTGTCATCTTCTTCCTAGCCTGTCTTGGCGTGGTAGATTGATGAATCCAGATCGCGTGTGAGAGGGAAAGCCACACCACCGGGATTTTGAGGAATTTGCCTGTGGTGTTAAAGGAAAGGGAACAAGTAAGAGAAACTGAGAGAGAGCTCTACCTATCGACGGATATAAGAGAAGTCAAGAGCATTAGGCATAAGCAGCCATACCCATTCAGTCAGGCACTATGAAACGTCTTTGAGAGAGCGCATTAAAAAAAAAAAAAAAAAGCCCACAACCAGCCACTAACCAGGACTTTGCGGAGTCCAGGGAGAGGGGAGAGAGAGACTCTTTACCACTGACTGATCTCTTATAGAATTAAAGACTTTTTTTTTTTTTTTGGATTAAGGTTGGTTTCTTTTTTCCTTTCTTTCATGCGAGAGCCATGAGTTCCTACTTTGTCAATCCTCTTTTCTCCAAGTACAAAGGCGGCGAGTCCCTGGAACCAACTTACTACGATTGCAGATTTCCACAAAGTGTAAGCAGAAGCCATGCTCTCGTGTACGGTCCGGGCACCACGGCTCCCAGCTTCCAACACCCTTCACACCACGTCCAAGAGTTCTTCCACCACGGAACCTCGAGCATCTCCAACTCTGGATACCAGCAAAATCCTTGCGCCCTGGCGTGCCACGGAGACGCGTCTAAATTCTATGGATACGAAGCCCTACCAAGGCAGTCGCTTTATGGTGCCCAGCAAGAGGCGGCCGTGGTACAATATCCTGACTGTAAATCCTCTTCCAACAGTAACTCTAGCGAGGGACAAGGGCATTTAAATCAAAATTCTTCTCCCAGTCTCATGTTCCCATGGATGAGACCTCACGGTTAGGATCATTTTTTTCCCTCCTTCCTCCTTAAATGTGTTCTTTTCTATTTAAGCAAAGAAAGGGGTTGGGAAGGGGGGGGGGTGTCTGTATTTTGAAGAGACAGAGAAAGGCAGATAGAGAAATAGAAGGGTTGCTTAAGATACCATTTCTTCTTCCTGTTTGGGCGGGTTGTGTGTGTGTGTGTGTGTGTGTGTGTGTGTGTGTGTGTGTGTGTGTGTGGTGAGGGGGGTGTCTTTCTTTTTACAAAGTAAACAAGGCTACAGTTGGCTTCAAAAGCCAGCAAGGTGATTTCTGGGTTTAAATCACAATAAAGTAAAACTTTTTTTTAATGGCTTGCCTCAAGGAGAGCAATAAGATATAGGTCCCACGAGGTTATTAGCATGTTGATAATACGCTGCTTTTCCTAAAATGTCATAGGGCTTTTCTTAACCGCTTGAGGTCTTCGGGGGAGGGGGGGACATTGCTTAAGAGTGCTGGGATATTAAAATGAAAAGTTTAAACTTTTAAAAGCCAACTTTGTTCAGAGATTTATTATTAGTATTAAGGAAAAGAGGTGAGATCCTTAAAATGCCTGGCACAACAACAACATTCCTAGCAATGCCAATAGCAACTCTACAGATTGCTAGATTTAGCTAAACTTTATTGAAATGACCCACACAAAAACGCCCCACAGACTGCTGGAATACTTTTCCCCGGGCAAGTTCCACCTTCCTATAATCTAACTTAAAAGCCTTTTTAATTGAAAGCACACGAATTAATTCAAAACACATGAAGCCAGGTTGTTCTTAAGAGGGAAATTAAAGGGCAGGTTGATCTGTATGTGCTCCCTTCTTTAGAAGCCAGTGGTCCTAGAAGGGTAGCTCGGAGATGGCCCAGAAAGTCTTCAAATCCGGCATACAGAGCAGAAGAAAAAATGAAAAGTGATAGCTAGGACTGAAGGGATTCCTAAGTGAAGGTCTAGTAGGACAATTCTGAAAATAGGATATTTGTGGAGTTTGAGATGACATACCTAGCAAATATATACACATGCATGTATGTCTGTATATACTGTAGTCTACAATTATAATTAAGGGATTTGCTTTAAATACAATCTGTGTGTGTGTGTGTGTGTGTGGGTTGCTACAGTCATGCAAAGGGACGCATAAGACACAACCTCAAATAGCAGAAGCTCAGTTAAGAAAGAAAAGGGGGGAAAGTCCCCAGAAATGAATGGGGCGACCTGGCTCGTGGAATGCCTGCCCTGGCGTTCACCAACAAAGTCTGGGGGACGAGGAGGCGATCTTTTCAAGAGCGATATTTGCCCTCGGAAGCCAAAAGTCAATATTGCACTTCTAGGGGAGGGTGGGGGTGGGGGAAGTGGCCGCGAGTCCTGCTGCTATTTTATGGGAATCGAGGGCTTCATTCCTCCGAGCGCTGGAATGCTACGGGGGCTGCAGGAGAGGGGAGGCAAAGCAGGCGGACAGGAGCCAGGTTGGCTTTTAGGAGAGGGGATCCCAGCAAGGAGAAGAAGAGCCCTTAACGAGCTGCCATCATCACCATCATCATTATTGCTATTATCGCTATTATTATTATTATTATTATCATCATTATTATTATCATCATTGTTGTTGTTGTTGGTTGTTGCTGTTCCCCAGCTCCCGGAAGGCGCAGTGGCAGGCAGACTTACAGCCGGTATCAGACCTTGGAGCTAGAGAAGGAGTTCCTCTTCAACCCCTATTTGACACGGAAGCGGCGCATTGAGGTCTCTCACGCCCTAGGACTGACAGAGAGGCAGGTCAAGATCTGGTTCCAGAACAGGAGGATGAAATGGAAGAAGGAAAACAACAAGGATAAACTCCCCGGAGCCAGGGATGAGGAGAAAACGGAGGAGGAAACTAACGAGGAAGAGGAAAAAGAAGAGGAGGAGAAAGAAGAAAGCAAGGACTGAGCCCTCTCAGCTCCTTGAAGTCCTCGTTTTATGGCAGATGATAAATCGAGATGTTTACGACGGTCATTCGCTTTTATAGAGTATAGAATGGAGAGACTCACACACCAACAGTAACTACCTGTCAAACAGTTGTAGCCCCCTCTTTTATTGTCATAGAACTTCCCCTGCCCCCCCCTTGTATCAGCGTTTTTAAACATGTTATGTTAATTTTTTGTTTGTGCTCTTCCTTCCAATGAAATAAATAGAGAACTGGATTGACGACAGCCCCCTCCGTCCCCTGCATGATCTCTTTCCATATCCACGGACCGGCAGCAGCGACAGCACGCCCACCCCCTGCACGCCTTGCCTTATTCCACTTCAGAACCAAATATTGGCGTCTTATGGATTGATCTGGAATAGGAAGGACTCCTGCTTTTTCTCCACCTTCCCCCTCCCCAATTTTAATAATGTAAAGGGGGCGCGAAGGAGGGCGGGAGTGCTCGAAAATGTTTCCTGCTTGGTCTTAAAAGAAAAAGGGTCCAGCCCCACAGCGAGCGAGCGAGCGAGCCTGTCTACCTACGCATCCTTCCCTGCGACGGTCCATTTATGCTTTTCACGTTTAGCTGTCAGTAGGCACCTATCGAAGGAACTTGTGGGGTGGGAAGATGGAGACTTGACAGATGTCTGACGACAAATCCACATGCTTCCTAGTTTTCCATGAATATATGCGTACTTAGCATCTACCTACTCACGCCCTGTGATCTGGCAGTCAAAGACTGTCACCCTAACTGGGGAAGAGGTCCCTAAAAATCAGTGGGGCTTCAGGCTGAGTAAACAGGTTTAGGACAGCTGTGAAGGACATGGAGCTATCCAATGTTTTCCACAGGCGTTGTTTACTAGATTACTTGTGTGAGCACTCGAAATTCTTAACATACTACCTAATGGGAAATCTGCAATAACCATCTATTAGCAACAAGGTGGGGGCTTACACATTCTGCAAGCAAGCAAGCAAGCAAGCAAGCAAGCAAGCCACAACCAACTTAGTTGAGATCATTTTAAAAAGAAGTGGTGTATTGCCCTAATGCAAGCTACTAAGTAGCAGAATAGGATGATGATGATGATGATGATGATGATGATGAAAAAATAAAAATACAAAAAACATTGTAATGTATCTTATCACTACCTATAGAAGGAGTCATGCTTTGAAAGTATTTGTAATGCGGTTTTGTTGTCGTATGTTGCTGCTTATTTTTCTTGGAAAAAAATAATTCCCAACAACTGAAACTGCCTAGATAAGAACGCACAGTATTGTATTATTTTATTGTGCTTATAATGTAGTTTAGGACTTAAATTGCACTGAATGTATAGTTATCTATTTGTCTTGACTTATCTGTTAATGCAACATGCTCGAATTACACACACACAAATATGTCATTTGTTTTATGTAAGCCCATAGTCCTCTGCGTGTTCAAAACTCTGAATGTAGCAATTTCTGCCAGAAACCCAATTCTGGAACCCGTGGATTTGTATTGTATACGTGAGACATTACATAAATAAACAATAAAAATAAGGGGAAAAAAGTACCGAGGTTTCTCAAATAACTTGGCTGTTCTTTGGACCCATACAAGCATTCCTCCTACCTCAGGAAGTCCTGGGGCTCCATCTATACATTCAAGTGACCTGACAGTTCAAAACCAAGACTCAGGTTTTCGCTTCCCAAGACACTAGGCACTATGTTGGTACTTGGGTTTAAGATTTCTGCTGCATGGAGTTGGAAACAAGAGGAGCCGTGAGATTTGGGATCACATGTGGCTCAACATTCAGGCAGCCACTGAGTAAGCAAAAGCTGCTGGGGGAAGATTACACCCCTCATATTATGACCAAGAGTTCACTGCTGGAGTTATGAATTCATGTGAGGTGGTCTCCTGGGCTGCAGTCATAAGGACACCAGGTAGGAACAAGTCCTATTGAAAAGGGAGGAACAGACTTCCCAGCAGGTATGTCTGGGGCTGAGTTTCACATAACACAAACAATCCAGTAAGTGTACATGGGTTCATGAAGTCACCCTTCCTTCAGATTATTCCCCTTCCCCAAGTCCAAATTCAGCTTTCTGCCATATTGCTACCTTCCAGATTATGACCTCTATTGCTCTTAAACATTATTTTCTATAAAGTCTAGAAATATATGTCCCTTCTCTTCTTCTTGCATGTTTAAACTATAATCACAGGAAATATTTTCTTTTCAGAGCCATTTTTGTATGTGGGGTGGAGGGGGGGCACCCCACTGATCGTGTCATAGTCTGGTATTTCACTGTAATGGGAGAGGTGAGTATTCATGTACAGAGAGGGAAATGAACTGAAGGGATCGGTGTTTCTTAGGTCCCAGCCCAGATCAACCCTACCAAGGACGGAAAAGAGGCATGACAGAGACATTTACATGAGCTTTGCCATGGCATGGGTTTCTTTATAAAAACACCCCCGGACTGTACAAGAACACTATCAGAAAAGTGAAGGCGCATTCTAAATAATATTTCTCCCGCATGAGCGTATACACATGAGCGTACACACACACACACACCCGCCTTGCACACTCTTTACTTGACAAAATGCAGTTGGCCAATATATTTAGGCACATGTTTGTGTGCTCTCTCTTTTCTTCTTTCCACATATCTATTTATTGGTTTGATACAGATGTGTGTATGTGGAGGGAATGTGCGAGAGAGAGAGAGAGAGAGAGAGAGAGAGAGAGAGAGAGAGAGAGAGAGAGAGAGAGAGAGATTCCTATATCTGGTTTGCTGTGAAATGGACTACGTCCTACATTGGTATTTGGTATGAAAGTGGACAGATTGTTTACATGGATACATCCAGATAAGGCATTGCAAGATTCCTAAGATACAACCTGGCTTAGTGGACTGAATCTGGAAAAGATACTGGATAGTTGGGAACATTCTTAACTCCCCCTCCAAAAAAATTCCCAGTCATTAAGTCCTTAAACAAATTCATGACTTAAATGTGTGTGTGTGTGTGAGAGAGAGAGTGCGCTCATGCCCATGCGCCTGCGTATAGTAGTGCAAAGTGCTTGACAACTGAACAAGGGGAAAGGTGGTGTGATGCACGTTTCTGTCACATCCATACATCTGTTCTTCACTGTTCTTGATTATACCAGCTGAGTTCCTGTGTTTGTGTTTAGAGATCTTGGCGAGATGGTGGCTACTCTCGAATACTGAATGGATTTTCTGAATGTGGCCGCTTCGGTGCCACAAGGAACTCCAGAACCTGAAAAATAACAGGAGCCTACAATGCCTGTAAAGGAACATGCTTTCCCAAACACAAAGGGCACAGTCTTTATAGCACAAGGCATGCCATGAAGGGAGGGTGACTTTGCAGCTTCTAAAATTCTAGTTCTGTTGGACTGGGAGAAAATACGGCTTTTTTATGATTGCGCGCAGTACCATAATGAGTGCATAACGCAGGCAGACTTTTGCACCGCTGTGATAGAATTTGAATCCACAACACAAAGTCATCGTTCTTGTCCATAAAGGCACACACCCCTATTATTAAATGGCATATCCTTGGGTGGACATCCTAGATACCATCAATTCGCCTGCTCTTTGCATGGGATGGACAATAAAGCTTGCCATTGTAGAGACTTTATGAGGCCGCAGAGTAGAAAGGTAAGCCGTTTTATTACTCACCATAACTAAGGCAAGGCTGGGCCTATCTAGAGATATGCACACATACACCCATGTACGTGTGTGTGTGTGTGTGTGTTTCCGGACGTATATGGCATCTACATGTGTGCTTTTAGAGCTCATCTCTCTCATACACCATCATCCTCCATGGGTTGAACTGAAAGTTGACCCACATCTTTCAAAACCAGGCTTGAGATCATCTTATCATCCAATTAACTAACTCAAAACTGTTCTCTTTACCGATCATTTTCTTTCTCTCCTCCCACCTTACTCCCAAGTGCTTAAGGAAGTTACTGGATAGGCAATTCTACAGTGATTTTAAGAAGCTGCAAGAAGAGGAGAACTTAGTTAATTTCAAAATTAAGGATTTGAGAGTCAGGAGGGGGGCAAACAGAAAAAGAAGAGCTGCATCTGCATTCTATCTATCATATTTAAGTCCACATTCCTAAGTGGTTTGATTTGAAGGAATCTCCCAAACGAGACTTATCTATCATAGGGTTAGGAGTTAAATTATTGAAATTGCAAGGAAAAGCTGTTACATTTGGGGAAAATGTTTATGGCTTATAGTCAATACAACCAAGTCGCATCTTTAGATGACATGCTTTTTTATTATTTTTTGGTAATCACTCCATCATTTGAAGGGGTGGGGGGAGAGGGAAAAGGCCATTTTTATGGGACAAAGTAATTTGAAAGAGGATAACGCTTTTCACAAAGTGGCTGATTCGGAAATGATCATTACTTCAGTATTACTGAAATGAGATTCATCCACCCGCCTGGAGTAAGAAATATCATCCTATTCTGCACTTTTTTTTATTAGCCAATCAAAATTCCTTCAAACCTCCATTTGTGATTTGTGAAAAATATAATTCCTCGAAAAGCTGCACTGGAGCATATTGCTCATTTTCTCTTAATTTATTATTCTAATCACAGCAGCCGTTACATGATAATGCACCCATTAAGCGGGCGGGGGTGGCGGTAGTGGAGGGTAGGACTGCTTTCGATTCGATGCTTGGAAATGTACACAAATGCTATTTTATATGCACGTACATAAGTTTAGAGGTCCAGGTTTTCCAACAGACATTGAGAATAATGAAAGGGAAAAGTTTCCAGGTAATAACAAAGAGAAGTTAATTTTCTATCTTTCCCCACCCCGCTCTCCTTCCTTGCTTGCTTCCTCCCAGCTTTCTTCATTCTATTTCTTCTCTCTTTCTATCTGCTCCAACTTCAAACAAGTTGGCAACCTGGTTTCCCTCTTGCAAAAGGTACGCAGGTTTTCAATCTCATCCCCTCCGCCTCCTGCAGCCGAACGCAAAGTAAAATCTGCATCACCTAAAGGGAAGAAGTGTGCAGCAATTTCCAGGAACAGGGATTTCCATGAAGCGAATGTGGAACAGAAACAAAAGAAAGGCAGGGAAATGTGTCGGAGCTGTGCTTTGCAACGGATGAAAACCGCAGGACAGGTTGTGTTCCTGCAGGAGAGATTTTTAAAATCCTGCTCTCCGCAGAACAGGAACAAAAGAAACGGGGTCGGGGGGAGATGTGTAGGAGCTACACTTTGCGATGGACAAACACTGTGCAAGACAGGTTATGCTCTTGGTGGAGAGAGAAAAAAATCCTGCTCTCTTTATGGACCCCTTTCTCCCTTGAAAATGGAGAGTCCATTGTCTCCAGAGCCACTGTTGTGACGGTTCCTTCCTCGTTGTAACTTTTAACTACCTGTTATAAAATTTATTGGCGGTTTGTAAAGTGAAAAAAGTAATTTCCCTTCCATCCGGTTGGATTACAACCTATAATGTGGTTTCAGACAGATACACACTTGCATGATTACTGAGAAACACACCCTTCTTTTCCCCAAAGGAAAACATTGAAATATAAAAAGTGTGTCTAAGTGCATGAGAAATAAAAGGCAATGCATCGGAGCAACCCAGTCCTATCCAAATCCCCTGGAATGCAGGTAAAGCCTGGCTGACATTAAGATAAAAGGTTTCCTCTCCAAGTCTTTTCTCACCCCAATTTCTATTCACCCTCCAAGATTATGACTTCTTTTTATAGGTGTTTGCTCAGTTACCAGAGTTCATATTGTCGGTTTTGTCCATTTGGAGGTTTATCCAGATGTCAGTCCCCAGCTATCTGTCTATCTAGGTATCTGTCTCTGGGCTACTGCTTACTCTGACCTAGAAAGTCTAAGGGAAAATTATTTCTCGACGTCTCTTGATGCTCTTGGAATAATCTTCTGTCAGTCATACCGGTTTGCCTTGATTCAAACAAATATTTTAACCACAGCCCCAAAATACCAGTGTTGTGATACCGACACAACGACATTTCTGAGACTAAAATCTTAGTATAACTCTTTTAAAGGGTGCGGTCTTTCTGTCATCAAATATTCAGAAATTCTACTAGCCGGACATACCCAATACTTTCTATATGAAGTCCAAATCAACTAATGATGGAAAGCGCTCCCGTTGGAAAGCCCTCTTCACTATTTGGGGTATTTTAAGGCTACCCGGTAGACCAGTCGTCCCATTTTAAGGTGGCGTAATTACGCGAGCACGTTGTATTCCTGTAAGACCAGATCCCTCTTGTAATTAAGGCAAGAACTGACGTGTAGGTTTCCACTGAACGTGAGCTGGGATGCAGGAGTTGCGCTCGTATCGTGCAGCAGATTGCCGTGTTCTGCAGGAAAGGCGAAGGGTGGATGTTAAGGAAATGCAAATGACGGACAGGGCAAGAGCCCGAGAGGACTCACCTTGTCCTAGGAGCGATGCTGCTGGGGGAGAAGGTTAAGTGGGAGCTTTGGGGGCGGGCGGGGGGGAGGATAAATGAAGGCTACTTTTTGGCGCACCTATACACCTAGATCTAGAATCTGCACATTTGCCCCCCTCCTTTTCCTTTTAATATTCCCAAGTTGCATCCAAGGTGCAACCGGACATGTAAAAATCGGGGCGGCGGCGGGGTGGGGGGGGGGTGAATGGCCCTGGTGGCTTTGCCACTTGACTAAGCAAATAAGAGCCAGAATGGAAACAATAAGGAAATTAGCAGCGACAATAGGAAGAGGAGCATTGCATGATGGGCACCCAGCACCAACCTCCCCCCGTCTGCCCCCCCACCGCATATTCTCTTGTTTTCTCCCCCCCACCCCCCAGGAATGAATAAATAGGCTTAAAAACGAAAGCAGTCGCTCTTCTTCCTCTGTCAGATCTCTCCAAATGTATCCGGTATTAATGCCTTTTAATGAGCGAAAACGGGGGTGAGGGCATTAGAAGAGGAATATTTTAGAAGCTGTGTGTGTGCGCGCGTGTGTGCGCCCATACATTACACACGCACTCACACACTCACACACATTTATACACACGCACGCACACGCACAGGCATGCACATATACGCACGCCCACACGCACATGTAGATATCTAGAAAGAATTCTATAAACATGGCGACAGAGAAGAGCATTTGCACTCGTCACAAAAATGCAACGCATTCTTGGTTGTTTGCAGAAAATTTACAGCTGAGCAATAAAAGTTTACGACTGAATCACAAGTTGGATTGGCCACAGGAAGTCATGTGGACTCCATCCATGAACGTGAACTTTTTATTGTGGTTTCTCTTATGACTCTTTCGCAGTAGTCCTTCCTTTAACAGTCCAAGCTGTGCCAGTGAAACGGGGGTACGATGGTATCTGTATTTTTTTTCCCTTTAATTATTATTAGCATTTTTCGCGGGGCGGGTGGGTGGGAGGAATTTTGAATTGTCTCGGTTCTTTTTTTTTTTTTCTTCTTTCCTTTTTTTTTTTCCTTGGGGTTGGAATTGTTGGTTGCTCTGGGCATTTTAGGAATAATGAGTTTACTGCTGCGGCTGGTTGCCTCCTCCTCCTCCCATTCTCCACCCCTTGGGGCAAAACGCAACACATTTCCTTGGGAGGATGCAGTGACGAGGGGGACAAGGAGTTGTAAATACCTTTAATTTTTTTTTTTTTAAACGGGAAAAAAAAGAGATGCGAGCCAGGTCTTCTCCCTACCCCATGCCATGTTCAAAAAGAAAAGGACTATTTTACGTTTGGGTTTCTTTTCCTTCTTTCCGTTTTTCCCCTTTTTTCCTTTTTGTTTCTCTCTTTTTTAAAACATATATATACGTTTCTGTGGAGCTGAACGCAGCGTCAGCGGAACAGAAAAGAGGCAGAAAAGAAAGAGAGAGAGGGATTGAGAGAGGGAGAGAGAAAGAGAGAGAGAGGGGAGAGAGACTCTGGTAAGTGTTCCCTTATTGGCTAAAATGTGTAACTAATGATCCATGGGCGATGGGTGTTAAAGATAATGATGCATCGTTTTCGCGAAGCAGACGAGAAGAGGGGTGTAGCCTGCTTATGACAGAATATGATCAGGAAGGATCGGCGCAAATGTGGTTAATTCGGGGGGGAGCGGGGCTTGGCGAGTGCTGATGTCACTGCGGTCTGGTTTGCTGGCGAGCGAGGGTCCCGGCTGCAGCCTGCCTCCCCTTTACAATGGTGCAGTGTTTACTGGGGTGGGGAGTATGGCGGGAGGGCTCCGGGAAAGGAAGCGCGGGGGGGGGGGGGGGGGGAGGGGGGGGGAGGGGGGAGGGATCGAGGAGGGGGAGAAAGCGCTTGTGGCAGTACGGTCCACCGGTTAAAGTCAAGGAGAGTGTCCGGGCAGCGCATCCGAGGGGCAAACGTCATTGGAGCCAATGCAATGTCTGAAGGTGCTTTTTCAAAACAAACAAACAAAAAGAGAAAACAAACAAACAAACAAGCCCACCGTCGCAACTTTTCCTCCGAGCGATGGAGCGCGGTGGGTACTTCGGGCACATGCGCAGTGCGCCTCCTCCAGGAAACTGCGAGAAGCCCCCCTGGTGTACAGCGAGCGAGAAGGCGAGCCGGAGTGCCATTTTTAATGAGCAATTATGGGCTGGCTCTATTTGTTGTGTATCAGGAGGGTTCTTACCTTTCCACTCCTTCCCGCCAGCTCCCCCTCTCCCCGCGCCAACACATGGTTCCAATTGGCTTTGCCGGACGCTCATCCTTTGAGAAGTGAATTTTAGTCTATTTTTAGAAGTGGGTCTTCCCCCTTTTTTGCCTGTTTCTCCGCTGTGTCAGCCTCACGCTTTGGGGCGGAAAGGTGCTATCCTATATAACGAGCAATAATCCTGGCTTTCTCGCTCTCTCGATCTGATTTGGTAACTGTATAAATCGTTTAACATGCTTTGTTTGGGTTTGTCCATTCCGACCATGTACTGGTGGCAGGGGCTCTATTTTCAATGCACTGTGTGTGGAAACAGCTGGATGTGCTCGTGACTCGATTTTGGAGAGGTCTAACTTTGGCTAAGAGCGTTCCTTTCCATCGTTTTAGAAGACTGCAGGAGATGCCCCCCTCTCTCTCTTCCCCTCTCTCTGGCTTTCTCTCTGGCTTGCTTTCTTTCTTTCTTTCTTTCTTTCTTTCTTTCTTTCTTTCTTTCTTTCTTTGCGTTTCTAAGCTTCCCCCTGAGCAAAATATAGTTATCATTACATTACATAACACTGTATTTTTATACGTTTATATGGTGAAAGGCATCCACTGCTGAAAAAAGGGATGCTGAAAATATTATGTCCCCTTTTCGGGGAGTCCAGAGACCTAGTCAGGATTTTCTGCAGTTAACATATTCCAATTATTACAAACTAATCAAACAATAATAATAGCAAACAAATATGCAGAGGATCAGGCTGGCGACAAAAGGGTGGGGGAGGGGAACAAAGGCCGAGGTCCCTTCCTGAAACATTATAATTGGCTTCCCCTTGCCAATACTAATACAATATGTGGAAATGCAAATCTTTGGAAGGGCACCCGGCTCGCCTCTCATTTTTAGGTCTTTCAGCCGGATTCCTTAATGAAATATTTAACACATCCTCCATCAAGGTTTATAAAGGCCTCAGCACAATTAAATTTGCCACTGCACAGGGCTCTGTTTTTGAAGCGACTTCTAGCTGGATCGCTGTGTGCGCTGCAATGAATGACTATTGTTTATTAAAGTGGCCAAAGGAGCTGTCCCTTTCCTGTGGGGTGGCGTTCAGAGAAATCTGATCGAATGCCCCCGCTTGTGCCAGCCATCTGATTCTTGAGGGAAGCAGCGGCGCTGGTGGCGGCCATCAGCAAACCTTTTAGGGCTGTAAATAAAAGAAGGAAACACAGCAAGTGGTAAGTGGGTTCTGTGTATATGGAGGGAGGGATGGAGGGATGCATAGGTGGTAAGGGAGTCTGTGTCTGGCTGTGCTTCTGGGACCCTCACCCTGACCTGTGGTCCATTTGGGGTTCCCTTGTTCTACAGGGAGGGCTGCACGTAGACGTGGGGCAAATTCGCTTGGTTTGCAGCCCATGCGTCCTGAAATGGGAGGCAGCCACCCCAGTCAGCGGGAGAGGCTAGTCCTTGTATAACTGTGTTTTGTTTCAAGGGTGTCGAAAGAGACCCCTGCGGCTTTCTGGCCAACATTATGGGTGAGGCATGGCAGGCGCATGCAGCTTCTCTCCATGGGCTTGGGTGAATCTTGTGCTGTGGTGTAAAGGTGAATTTTGGTGTCTGATCAAACAATGATTATTTGAACCACGTGGTTGCTGAGGTGCATTTCTTCTTCTTCCTCTCCTCCTCCTCCTCCTCCTCCTCCTCCTCCTGTCCGTGTTTCTGGAGTTGCCATGTCTGTTTTCTTCCGTAGAGTGAGGCTTGTTGGGAGATTTTCTTTCAGCTGAGAATCTGTCTCAGATTTCTTAGATACTGATAACTAAGATTCTGAATTATCAAATGTTATTGTCGTGTCTTTTGCTCCAGCCTTGTGTAACAATCACTTACAGGGCAGAGGATTGCCCATACAAAACACATTTTAAGGTATTGATTTTTGTCTTTAAGCTGACATATTGCTGTTGTTCATAAACTCAGAACATTTGAGGAGATATAAAAGGAGGAATAAGGGTCTGATTTATTCTCTGCATTTTACAGACTAAACGAAATGAATGGCATCTATTATCTAGAACATCCCCTTAGACTGGGGACTATAGTGAAAAGACCCAAGTGAGACTGACATGCAGGTTCAGAAAAGAAAAGGAATAGGTTGTTGGCAACATTCAGGACCAAAATCTGATAATATGATTGTTACATTGGCCCCTGGCACTGCTTTTATTCCTTGATAGGGATCATAAACACTGTAGTAAAAGTGAAAATTGAAAACCACAAATTTGACATGTAAATATAAATCATAGATCTTTATTAAAAGGTGGCCAGGACTGTAATAAAAGCAGTTGAAAAGAACTGTACGATTTTACAACTACAATACTGCCAAGACATTTCGTTACAGCAACAAAACTCATGATGAAAGGCAACTATTCCCAATAATAACAATAATAATAACCAATCTATGCTAGCATGTATCAATTTGTCAACTCGGAACCATGAGAGAAATAGCGAGATGAAAGGGAGCTGGCAGGAAAGTGAGTGGCTACCTGTGAAAGAATAAAATGGGTCAAACTTTTAAAAATGACCATTGTTATAATGTATCTTGAAGCCTTGTGACAAACAGATTTCCATTCTGTTCCATAGATAAAGAGGAACCGAAATACTGATGGTGTATGAGGAACTGAAAGATGGGGCACAGGGTATAATCACCGTTTCTTAAATCATGGGTCAGTGTAGCAGTGCCAGTTACAGGCCATTTGCTGACAAGAATTAAATTCCGACTGTAAAGCAGCGACGGTACTGAAAGTCTTAACTCTGAGTTATTTCTTAAAAATAAAAATCAAGAGGTCGGGGAGAAGAGAATCTCAGCCTTTGTTTCCAGTGGTTCTGGCATGTGTGTGCGTGTGAGCACGCGTGCACGTATCCGGAACCTCGCTTCCTACAATGCGCAGTGCAGCAGTTCCCCGTGCTCGGCCTGTGCCGCTATAAATTGCTCGGCATTCATTTCAATGGGAGATTTAAGTATGTACTTCATTCCTTCTGTGAAACCAATTTGGAATCTTACTAAATAGTCTTTTTATTTCTAGATTGCTTCCATACAGATTTTGAGCTCACTCAAATTTGTATATGTGTGTATATATGTGTGTGCGTCTGTGTGGCCAATTAATGGCTAGAAATTAAAGTTCTGCTTAAGCCCAAAGGGTAAAAAAGTAGTATTTGGAAGAAGAAATGTAAGAGGTATAAGGAATTGTATCGTGAACCCAAGAAAGATGTTACCGAGTGTGTTTGTGCATAAGAATATAGACACACGCATGTACATGTGCACATACAGGGATGCTGTTTGTGCTCCCTTCCTTGCATTTCAAGAATGGCTCCTTCCTCTTTCGCTTGGAGTAGTCTTACAGAGCAGTATGATGTTTCTTGCCTGGAAGTTTATAGCCCAAATGTGTTTGGCTTTCAAAGAATTTCAGGTTTACATCCAGTTCCTTGATTGAATCAAAATGTACAGACCTGGCTGGATATGGTCATGTTTGAATCTGGTGCCTGGAAAAATATGTCTGTGCTGAAGTTCATATGCTCAGACCTGTTTATGTTTTCTATGACATTCTGTCTAACGTCTGGGTACCACTGGGTGAAGTTTGGGGCTATTTTGAGCATTGAAATGGATATGGCGAGTCAGGTGTTGCAAAATCATTTGTGAGGCCTCAGTCTGATCCACTGGAGTTTATTTCGGATAATTGAACCCAGCATCGTTCGTGGTTGACCGTGTGACTGTTTATATGCCCTGTTTCCTGCATGTATAAGATAAACCTGTATTGAGAAGGGGGGATCCATAAGGGAATGAGGCACAGGGTGCAATCCTGCCCTATAAAAACCCACTAGATTTTGCCGCTGATTTCAATGAGGTGTGTGCATAGCTCCCCCCCCCCCGCCCCCAATCATCCTTCTGTGGCACTTCACACACCAGCTAGATTTCGCCTGGCACCAGCTTTGCGGCAAAGTACAGCCGCGCTCTCAACAAATTAATAGTATTTCTGGGGTTTACACAGCCTAGATCTAAATCGCAGTCTAAACAGAAAGGCTTGGGGTTGTTCCGCTCCTCCGAAAACGCACGACTCGCTGGCTCCCGCTGGATTAAATGTCGGGCCCCGTGGTCGTGATCCGGGCGTGCAGCTCGGTGAACGCCCGCCGCTGCCCTTTTGGCTCGAGCACCAGTTCCTCCGGTGGCCTGGGGTCTGCTTCCCCGCCTCGGGTTGCCCGGGTGGGCGCACGGTCCTCGCTCGCCTCGCTGCGGACGCGCGGCTCGCTTTGAGCCGCCCCGATCGGCGTTCGCAGGTCCACGCGCGCGCGCACCTTGTCCTGCCCGCACCGTGCGCGCCAGAGGTGACGATCCTGTCGTTCTTGCTTCCTTTCGTTTTGCCTCCCTTCGGCCCTTCCTTTTAATTGCGGCTTTCTTTTTGTTTACTTGTTTTGTATACTGCCACCAAGTGACTGAAAGTTGGCAAGCCAACAATTTCCCATTCGATCTCGCTTCCCCCCGCGCCGCGCACCCGCACCCGCACCCACACGCCCCCCGTTCCTTCGGACGGTGGCGGGAGAGTGCGGGGGAGAAGGAGTGAGGGCGAAATAGCCTTATTTCGCGACTGGAGAGTTCAAATGCTTGAGGGTGCGTGGATGCGGGGGGGGGGGGGTCGAGACTAGCCGGCCATAAAGGCCGGAATCGCAGAGTTTTTACTACTGGCAACCTAAGGCCGTCTCCTCCGCCCATTCCTTTTGCTGTCCCATAAACAACCCCCTATTAAGGGTCTGGATGAACAGTTCGTACTTTCAGAATTTGGTCTCTCAAGGCGATTGGGAAGTCGGCTGTTTGAGATGATATCTATTCACTGGAACTTTCTTGGTCGCCTGTTCGGCTCTTGTTTAAAGTGCCCCCCGGCCGGCCGGCCGCCCGCCCCGCGCGCCGCCGCCGCCGCCGCCGCTCATTCTGGAGCGCCGTGTTTTAAATCACTTCCACTGTTCAGACATTCATAAAAATAGATAAGGCGCGTCAGCTTCGGGACAGCACTCCCCCCTCTCTTTTTGGAAAAAGAATGGGTGTATTTAAGCAGATCTTAAAATATGAAATTGTGGCTCCATTAAAAGCTATGCAAATTGCCTCCGTTTCCTAAAGTGCAGAAAGGATTGCCTCTCCAAATATATAGTTTAATTCTGTCTAAGTGATCACCTCTTTTAAAAACACACATCATTAAGCCAACTAATATTGCGCCCTGACTTATTGTTTCTTTTGCATCTTCTTCTTTTCTTTTTCTCTCCCCCCACCTCTTCCTGGCGTCCTGAGATTAATTTTTCGCTCTCTCCCACCCCCATGTGCAAACAATAAAATAAAATAAGAACTCGTAGATAATGACAACCATTTCTCATGGTTGAATTATTCTTCCTGAACGTATTAAAATCGTATTCTTCTTTGTTTAATCTGTTCACGGGCATAAGTAGTTGCTTATATCCATATTTTATGTTGCTCTATAATATCACGCTTTATAATTTTTAAGCCGGTAGCTATTCTCCATGACAACTCGGTGTGACGTCATGACCGCAACTCTCTTGAATGTCAAAAGGAAGGAGGGAACCATTGTACGGAACATTTCCGTGCCATAAAACGGAGCAATCCATGTCAACCATAAAGTTCTTTAAACTGAACATTCTTGGGTGAAGTTTGCAGTGCTACCGAACCGTAATCCACAGTGCACAGGAGCGAGCAGAACACATGCATAGGCCCAAGGAACAAATAATATTTTTCTCTCCTCCACGAGCAGCATAGGACCACCACATTTTTTTTTTAATTACATGCGAAAGGAATAGTAAGTTGCTAAATTCACTTGGGGACATAAGTTGTCAGATTCGGCAGCCCCTCGCAAAATTCAGTCCGAGTTGCTGAATAGAAGAAGCGCCTTTTTAATTGACCCAAATTTAACGCAGAGCTACAGTGAAGGCAAACGCAGAAGGCTATGACCAACGTGCAGTGGCGCTTATGAGCCAGGATAGGTTTCGGACCTTGGAAGGGAAGTACAACCAAGAGATCTGGAATAAAAGAGAAAGAGATAAACAGACAGACAGACAGACACGAAAGTGGCATGCATGGTCTTGGCCAGGGAATTCTCCACAGAGACCCAAGGAGCTGAGAAAGGAACTTGAATCCCTTGTAAGGAACCACAACGCATTTATTCCAGACATTATTAAAAAGCATTTTCTTTTTCCCCGTCCTGCTTGCCAGCCAAAATAGTTTTGCCTATCTGGAAACGGTGTTTTGACATTCCCCAGAATGCCCAGCCCCCCCCCCCCCCGCTCAAAGTGTATAATGTTTAGGCGATTGCCTTCCATCCCTGCAATCCCATCTCCTCCTCCTGCCCCCATTGAATGCCCCCATTTGAGACCCCGGAGATTCCTCTCCAGCAAGTGCTTGGACTGTCCAATTGTGCAATTCCATGATTTTTTGCTTTGGAGCATAACCCTGGGTGCAGCGAGCATGTGCGCATGCACACGTGTATGTGTCTGTGTGCAAGAAAGCGGGCGAGGGAGGATTTGGCCCATGTGGGTCCTCCTACAGAGAGGAGCAGCAATCAGGATTTCCTGGGGAAAATTAAATTATAAGCTGTTTTCCGTGAGTTATGGAGTCGTAACAATAGAATCATAAACAAGCCAGCATATCACCTAACCACAAGAGATTTGCACGGGTGTATTTTAAACCAAAAGTTTTGCTTCTTTCTCCCTGCCAATGAAATATTCTGCAGGCCCAACATCAGAAGCAGAAATTATTTGATGTGGAGGGCAGGGGGAGAGAAAAAGGTATTCTTAAAAATCATGGAGGGCAACAAGGAAAAGGAAAGAAGGAAGGGTGGAAACAAGGCATAACGCCCATTACTATCATTGCAAATTATTTATCTGAGTACTTTGGTCAACAAGAATTAATTCTGTGGTTGTTAAACCTCACAAAACATTTATTCCAGCAATGCGGGAATAAAGTTTTAGTAATGCCAAGACAGAAATGCGTTGGGGGCAGGGAGAGAACCCTAAATGAAACTAGTAATCCACATATTGAAAATAGTCCAAATGTAATTATTGTGATGGAAGGGATGGTTCAAAAACTGTACAAATGTTATCATTCAGGCACAACTGGCTTGTGCTATTTATGTGACATATATTCTGGGCTAGCTCTGTGTGTGTGTGTGTGTTCTTCTGTAGCCATTTACGGGCAGAGGTAACCTTTGATTAAGAAGGTTATTCTGTAGGAGCAGGGATACCTCGAGAGCAAATACTCTAAATAAATAATTACAAGGCAAGGAATCCCCGCCTGTAATAAATGTCAAGTCTAAAAAGGCCAAGATAACATATATAAGGTGAGATCAGCTGCACAGAGGTATCCAGGATAAGGGGCCACGTGTAGAGTAGCCCAAAAGTCTGTGCTTCTCACACACAAATGGATGACCTCACTCCCTGTCCAGTTTCTTGGCATGTTCATTTGCTTTCAGTACATTTGTACCTAGATCTCTTTTTTACCAGCAAAAGGTGTGAACGTCTTACTCTGAAATGTATGCGTTGTATGCAGAACACATGTAAACACACACGGATCAGCATGCACGCACGCACGCACGCACACACACACACACACACGACTATGGTTACAGCAACGGTTGCCCTCTTCAGCCTCAAGGTACATGAATGAATGCAGCCCGGTATTACAGACACAAAATTAGACTGAGGACACAGTGTAAACAGTGTGTTTGTGTGGCGGGTGTCTGGAGGAGGGAGGCAGTTCTTATGACTCTGTCCATGAATAATAACAAACTTTTCCACGAGAGAGTGCAAGCCAATTCAACACATGAACGGGAGGCGAACACATTTGACCTGGGGCAACTTTGGATGCATATTTAAAGCCAACCAGACACAACCTGCATTTATGAATAGGCAGTTTTCTACACCTAGGCAACAGACTGGGTGAGAATTTGTGAAGGCTTTTTATTTTTATTTTTTTCTTTTTTGGCTGCTGTTGCGTTAACGTCTCAGCTGATCACTCTGTCATTAACGTCTAACAAAATCCTCTGTGTGTGTGTGTGTGTGTGTGTGTGTGTTTCTGTCTCTCTCTCTCTTGAAACAAACAGATAATTAAACAAATGAGTCTGGATTTGCATTCCAGAGCATGCTACAAAAATGAGAATCTGACAGCATCTTACTGGAGAGAGGGAGGGAGGGAGAGAGGGAGGGAGGGAGAGAGAGAGAGAGAGCGAGGACTCAATGATAGCTCTTGTTTCCTTTCAGCAATTAGTGGGGATACAAAACACATGTGTTGAGTGTGCATTTTTGGAGCTTTTCTCCAAATCAGTTCATCAATTCGCTAATTACAGCTGAGAGAGAGGGAGAATTCTAACGAGACATATTTTTCTCCTTTAACATCCGTGTGGGGGTAAAATCCGAGGTAAAAACAAAAAGGGAAAACAGCTTTTGAGTGAGGGGATGTTATTGTAGCTTTCTGTGGACTCTTTAACTCCAGGGGGGCAAGAAGGGGAGGAAGACCCAACTGCTATTCAAGAACTACTCGAGGACTTGTGCATATTTTCACTGCTGTGGAGCAGTTTTAATAAAACATCTGTTCTTGCTTCTGCTGATGAGTTTACATAATTGTTTGCAGACCAATTTAACCAGAAAGAGTCCTACCAATTTCCTTGTACATGTTTGTAGGAGAGGTGGAAAAGGGGAGAAGGAGAGAGGAGATGCCTTCTTGGACCAAATGCATTCTAGGAATCTTAAAAATGATTTTATTAAAATACTCATCATCACCATCATCTCAAGTCTCAATATGAAATCCATTACATCAAAAATGTTCAGCAGAGGGATATCACTAATAAAACCCTAACCCCTGCCTAAATTTACTGGCGATTCACCTAACCAAATGTTGAGAAAGGGTCGATGCTAAGTTTCTTTGCGCCAGCTGTTTTCCCTTCCCTATAATTTGACCAGACTTTTAGGAATTCTCTTCTGTTTAGAAAAGTAATAAAACACTCCATTTTCTCCACCCCAAATCACTGGGCACTTACACAGGTCTCCCCAAAACATCCTTTTAGGACCTATATAACACATTCCTTTCGCATCCCAACCCCATTTTATATCTGTAATCAACTCATCTTACAACTTTTAAGGGTCTAAGTTTAGAATTATTAGAAAAATGATATAAAGATGCTATCTTCAATGAATCAAACCAGTCAAGAAAGATGAGATTGGAGGCGTGCTGAAGTTCTGTTAGCTTTAATGGAATCCTTATTTACACTGGAGTACTTTATTAAAAAAACAAACAAACAGAAACATTGCTATGCAGTCTAAATACAAACATGCACTGGGCTGAGAATTCATGATCAAAAGAACTCTAACACCCATTGAAGAAGAAGAAGCAGAGGAGGAGGAGGAGGCAGAGGAGGAGGGAGAAATCTCCCTTTAATCAGTTCAGGTTAATTGTGCATTAAAAACAACAGCAGCAACCCCCACTTTTTTTAAAAGCACTGCAATGGATATCACTACTTTTTCAGAGTAATTTGCGCTTAAAGGAGCATCGCTAGTTTTTATATGTCTATTTGTATCTCTGTTTATCTGCCAACCTACCTATGTTCCTATATGAAGAGGCATATTAGATGCAGCGTTATGTACATCTCTAAGTGAGTGAGTGTGTGAGTGTGTGAGTGACTGAGTGACTGACTGACTGACTGAGTGTGTGTGTGTGTGTGTGTGTGTGTGTGAGAGAGAGAGAGAGAGAGAGAGAGAGAGAGAGAGAGAGAGAGAGAGAGAGAGAGAGAGAGAGATTGAGGAGAGTAACATTTTGGTGCTTTCTCCACCTCCACCTAAACACTCCTCTTCTTCCTGTGACTGTATATCCATGTGGTGTCTATAGATTGCCAGGGGTATATAATGTGGTAAAGATCTGAGAAATGGAAGGAAGCAAAGCAAAAGTTATTTTTCATAAAGTGTCTATACCATATGTCCTATACCTTAAATGTATTACAAGTTTAGTTGTCAGCTACTGTATGCTGCTTTGAATAGGGAGCCACGCATGTCATGCCACACGGCCTCTTACTATCTTCTTATGATCCCTCATTTATTTATTTATTTAAGCCGGAAACTTAATTTTTTTTCCCATACTGACACTCAAAGGTTGCTTAATGTGATGCAAGATGAATACCTCAGTCCTTTTTTTGTCAGTCTTAGTCTCGTTTATGGTTTTATTACTACCACTGATTACTTTGCTTTGTTGCACAGAGGAAAAAGATCATAAAATCCTTTGGCATCCGGGTTCCTGTTAGAGCAGGGAGTTGCGGGGGGGGGGTGCTCCCCTTCTTTCTTAACCCAAAGCTTTTAGAGAGACTTAATCTAAAAGAGGGATTTTAGAAGTATTGGTTCATAAGAAGCAAACATCATGAGAAATATTCCAGGCTTTCCAGATATTGGTCTGATTTCATTTTATGGATCATTCCACACACATTTTACCTTGAAAATAACCAAACAAAAGCCCCCCAACATGTACATGGAAATAAGGCCAAGGTTTTCCAGCCCTAATTGGATTTTTAAATAGCAAGTCAATGAAATGATGAAGGAACCTTGCTATATTTACAGATCAGCAGGTATATTTTACATTTAAGGAACAATTTATGGTACTGGATTGAAATTAAAATTAGATTAGCTGTCTTCATTTCAATTAGTGTGTCGGTGCAAATCCACCAGAGGAGTAGAATATAATCCACTCTCTAATCTAACTAAATATTTCAAGGGGAAGTTTTCTAATCAGCTACAGATATCTGGAGCCATAAATTTTTCTCCTCCCCCCTGCTTTTTTCTTTTGCAAACATAAACACGAGCTGTTCTTTCCAGCAATCACCCTTCCGAATGGAAAGGCAATGCTGTGAGAGTTGTTGAGGCTGCACATGTAAACATGACCCTACCAGTCTCAGACTCTGAAAAAGTACAGAGCAAATATTGCAAAAGAAATGTTCAAATACGCTCAAAGAAAAGATTTAAGGCAGACTTTGAATTTGTTAGGGATTTTTAAAGGTTTTTTTTTTAAATCCCTCAAAGTTCTTCAAATTCCTGAGTAAAGGAATGCTCTAAAAGATACAGTATCTGTCCAGCTGTCATCTTGTTTCACTTCCTTGCTTTCAAAATTGTCTTATAAAGAACACAAGCACTTGATTCCACATTTATTGACCAACAGTAAATTAGTAGAGAGAAAGAGAATTTATGGCTTAATATTTTATGCACACTTGAGATTTACGACTATAATTTCTGAGCTATTTGGTTGTTAGATATTATTAAGCAAGCATTTTCAAAAGAGTACAGATCCTGAGTCCTGCTTTCCATACCTACGCTCATTTTTTTCCTTTTCCCTTTTTCCAGTCCTTTTCCTCTTTTTAAATTAAAGCTCTGTTTGGACTGTGATTGTTTTTTATTAAGTCTCTTGCTTGCTTGCCTGCCTGCTTGCTTGCTTGCCTGCTTGCCTGCTTGCTTCCTTGCTTTCTGTGCCCCTCCCTCTTCATCCCTCTCCCACCCCTCCCCCGAACCATACTTACTATTTTCCCCTCTTCTTCTAAACCATCTTATATTTAGAATTTCGAGACTTACTTTCAATGCATACTTAGTTTCAACTGGGGAATCAACACAAGCAAAAGCAATTTTTCCGTGTCTTGACATCTAGCTTCCTATTGGCTCACAATGGGTCAGCTGACTTTGTCATTTTGTCTGTCCTGGAGTGGAGCCGTCCCTATAACAATCTAGTTCAGACTACAAACTGGAGACAGAAATAAATATTAAAGAAATCATACAGGCCAGGTATAGGGGGGAAGATATGAATTCCTATTTCACAAACCCGTCGCTCTCTTGCCACCTCACCAGTGGTCAAGAGGTACTGCCCAACGTGGCTCTCAATTCCACTGCCTATGACCCTGTAAGGCATTTTTCAACTTATGGAGCAGCGGTTGCTCAAAACAGGATCTATTCATCTCCTTTTTATTCACCGCAAGATAATGTTGTGTTTAGCTCCAGTCGGGGACCATATGATTACGGATCTAATGCCTTTTATCAAGAAAAAGACATGCTCTCTAGCTGCAGGCAAAATTCTATGGGACACAATACACAAACTTCCATTGCACAGGATTTTACAAGTGACCAAAACAGGAGCACATCCCAGGAACAGAAAACTAGCATTCAGATATACCCGTGGATGCAGCGCATGAACTCCCACAGTGGTAAGTTTTACAGCTTGCAGAGATAAATTAAATAAACTGAACCATCTTTACGACCGTCTCCCTAGCAGAACAGGCTCAGCTACTTTTTATGGCCCCATAAAAACAATAATAGAGCTTCCTCACAGTTGCCGCTACAGGCCTTTTATTTGTTAAGTTGTTGCAAGCAAATATGGCTTGTTATGCTCTTTCTAATTAAAAGACTTCGAGAGTGTAAAATATCTATAATAAAGTGCATTCAGCTCTGATTTTTGCCCTCCCCCCCGCCTTTGGATGGGGTGATGATGGGAGTAAGGTATAGAAAATAGAACTGGGGTAATTTGATTTTATTTTTTAAACTGAAGATTCCCTGATAGGTGAGAAAGAGCATTTTTATGAAGAGGGAAATGCAAAGTGTCTTGTCCAATAGCAGGTTTGGAGATGGGGATTTATGAAGTAGCTTGACTTCATCATGTATTGGAAGGGGTGCCTCTTCCTAGTAATTAAAGCAACATCGGAGGAAGATCTAATTGGATTTTTTTAAAGTTTGCAGAAATAATTAAAACAACACATTTTGAATCTTTTCGAATAAGAGAGGAACATGCTTTCAATTAGGCGGCCCCCCTTCCTTGCCCCCTCCCTCCATGTGTGCTGCGCGATTTTAATGGGCAGCAAGAGGAAGAACAGAATGAAATTGCCTGTGCGGAGGGTGACAATAAAGGCACGGGCACAGAGGGTGGGGCTGGGGGGTCCTGGCCGAGGGGCTTCGTTTCTGCTTGCTTATGGATGCATGTGCTGCTTTCTTGAACGACGACGAACCAAGAGAATCTGTAGCTAATCGTTTTTAGTTTGTTTGGTTTCCGAATCCATAGGGGTCGGCTATGGAGCAGATCGGAGGAGGGGGCGTCAGATCTACTCCCGTTACCAGACCCTGGAACTGGAGAAGGAGTTCCATTTCAATCGCTACCTGACACGGCGGAGAAGAATCGAGATCGCCAACGCGCTTTGCCTAACGGAGCGCCAGATCAAGATCTGGTTCCAAAACAGGAGGATGAAATGGAAAAAGGAGAGCAATCTGAGTTCCACCCTGTCTGGAGGGGGTGGCGCTGGAGCAGCTGCCGATAGCTTGGGTGCAAAGGAGGAGAAAAGAGAAGAAACAGAGGAGGAAAAACCAAAGGAATGAACACTGACGGCTTCGCCAGCTCCTTCCCCCTCCCTCCTCACAACACACACGGTCCCCCCTTTCTTTCCTCCCCCACCCCCATTTCTCTTCGCCCTCCTTTCCATTTTCTATTACCACTGGCACAATTTATACATTTGGTTACATTTAAAAGGAGAAGGAGAGAGTGAGAATGAGTGAGAGAGAGAGAGAGAGAGAGAGAGGTGGACGTGGAAGACCTCCCCTCCCCCATCTCCCGGTCTCCAGCACTGATGCACCCAGTTCAGAACCAGGTCCCAAACCGTCTTTACTTCCTCCCTAAGGAGCCCTCCGCCGCCTCACCTCCAGCCCCACCCACCCTTCCTCTCCGCATCCGAGCCCGGCTATCCACCTTTGCATAGAGACTGAGCTGAGCGCAACGACAGCAGGCACCCACCCTCCCACCCGCCCGCCGCCACCCAGCCCAGCCTCAGCACCAGCCCCTCTTCTGGGGGAGAATCTCGCCTGCTAAAGGCAGAGCCCCGCTCAGGGGCTGCTCCGGGTTCGGCTGGGTCGGGTCGGGTCGGGATCAGCCTTGTCCAAACGAACTCGACCCGGCTCCCCTTCCCAGTGATGATGGTGAGGTTGTTGATAAGAAGGATGACAAAAAAGACCGCTGAATTGCCTACCCCTGTGAAAATATTTCCCCCCATGCCCCTTTCCCACACCTCCAAGCGATGTCTACCTAAATATAGCATTTTCCAGAGTAAACTAATTGTATTTAAACACTACCTGGGGTCATTATGCATACTACAAACTGTGACAGGTCCTGTGTGAATATTTTTAGCTGTATTTGTGGTCTCTGTATTTATATTTATGTTTAGCACTGTAATGTTCAAACAGTATAAAGTGAATGGAATTCTATAGCAAGTAGGAGATTAAAAATAAATCTTGTGTTACACCCTCTAACATCATGTATAAAGGTCACGTCCAGAGGACTATGGTTGAGTATTTAATAAAAACTGGATATTATTTTTAAAATTTACTGAATGTTTTCTGAAATTCAATGGGGATGACCTCAAGTGGAAGAGTTTTGCACAAGACTCCATGGATTCTGTGTATGTGGACATTGCTTTTCTTTTCTTGACCGCCTCTCAGTATGACCTTTACAAAACAGTAACCAGAGTAGTGGACAGCAATAATAATCTACTTCCAGCTAGGTATGTTTAGGATCATTTTCACAATTGTCTTCCCACTGTTGCATTTGAACACGCACACACACGCACACGACACCACTTCGTTGCATCTCCCTTCTCCTCACCATACCATAAAAAGGGCATAAAATCCCCCTTTCCATTTCTTTCGGTCTTAAAAAGCACAATCAGAATTGTTTTCTTTCATAGTTTTGGAGATCCAATAATTGCTTAAGACGTTTTTCTTAAATTTCTTTATAAAATTGTGGCAGGCAAAGTAACAAACAGAGTGGAGGCGAGGGAAAAAATTTTTGGGTAGGAGCGCAGGAAGCGCCACTGACAACAGCTCCCTGCTCTGTAATGCGCTCATCATCCTTGCGGCTTTAGACTCAGGAATGGCTTTATGTTTAGTCCAGAGGCATCTTCCAGCGAGATATAAATGCCTGGGAGCGAAATCCTGGAATCTGGGTGCATGCAGCTGCTTGGGAGCCCTAGGTTCCCCTTTAACATTTTGTATTAAACCTTGGGGTTCCAACTGAACAAAACAAAAGACTCTTTGCATTACTGGATGCAAAGCTTAGCTGATTTCTTATCTCTGCTTGCCCATTCTCTTTGAAAGGGTTGTATCTGTATGTCCTTCAAGCCTAAGACATTTCCTAGAGAAATCGCCAGCATTTTAAACGCAAATATACAATATAGAGAAAATAAATCTGTACGACAACATGTTAAAAAGATCTAATCCAATATTTCTAAATAGCCCCCTCCCCCAAGTGAGTGAAACTTTAAAGTAAATGTCTAATATAAACAAAAGAAGCTAGGAGGACTTTTAAAAGTGTCCACTGAATTAAAATTAGGGTGGTGGAAGCCACTAAACCAGGACAGGAAGATCACATCAGTTGAATTGGTAGGAAGGGAAAAACGGTATTTAGGAACCGCACAGTTCTTCCGGTGTTGATGATGTTTTTAAAAATGCTTAGTAAAGGACAAGGAACCTCTTTTGTGTTTCCAACTGTTTCCCTAAACACCTAGGAAAAACTGGATTTATTTCTTAAGAGATTCCCAGAGAGATAACCTCACGTTTAGAAATAGTAAATTGCACTGAACCAATTGAGGATTGGTCCATACCTTTACCTGCGAGTCCCCCCCTCCACGCCCCACAAGGCCTTTTAAAGAAGCTTTGCATAGGTCGACATACATACATACATATCTAGAACAAAAAAACAAGGTGAATGTTTATACATTCCCCCAAGATGCACAGATGATATATGGGAAAGCCAACTTGATTTACAGCCTTCTCTGGGTACACACACACAAACACACAGATGATCAACTCTGAAAGATGCTGCATTCAAAACATACAGAGACATATACAAAGAACAAGAGACTGTTATAACATAGGATTACATCTGCTTCTCAGGTCTGAGCTTTTCCCTGCCACTTAATACAGCTTCTGTGTCAATACAGCAGTAGATGGATGGATGTACATAAAATACATGATCTGAGGGTACATACAGAACACAAGAAGTTTATTGCTTGCAACATAACCCAGATATACGTACATATCGGATTCCCTGATAAACTCAGGGTAACCCAAGAGAATCCGAATTCTGCACGTGGTCACCTTGCTTGGCTCACTACAGATGTGATACCTCTGAGCACATTCATGGAGGGCGTGGGTGCTGCACTAAACCCGCCCGACAGACTTTTGTCGAGCTGATCAGCACACATGTATTCACATGTAAAGGCATAACCCTTCTTCGTGGAACCTCTCCTTACACACAAGGAGGTATTATTACACGGGTGCGATTCTCAATGCCATGTCTTGCATCAACTCTGATCAAAGGCAGAAAATTTCCTATGCGTTTCCTTGGACGGGAAATTAGCTCTTGTTTTGCAGCCTTGCGAAGGCTTCGGGGCGTTTGTACGTGTTGTTTCACACCCAGAAGCCTCGGCCGTTAGGAGAGGGGTAGTATTTTCTGAGACGTCATACCCCAAACCCAGCACCAGGTGACGCTATAGTCTCATTGTCTCGGTGTTTTGAGTGTGGGGCCTTTTTTTTTCCTTTTTTTTTCCTTTTCCTTTTTTTTTTTCTTTTTTGGTTTCGTTATGCCAACATATCACATACGTTTCATGGGCTTCCATCAATAACCTCCTGGGGTCATCAAGCCAAATTTATGACTGGCCAACACCGTCACGTGATTCTATTTAAACATCCCATATTTGGGCAGCGCACATAGAATAAAGAAAAGAAGAATCTCCACCTATAAATTCTGCACTTTAGAGAACAAAAAACCCTGAACTTCAAAAGGGCCACAAATCAACCCTAATCAAAGGGGTGTGAGAGAGAGGGAGAGAGAGAGAGGGAGAGAGAGACTGGGGTGGGGGGGGAAATATAATTCCTGACATGAGTTCCTACGTAGCCAATTCCTTCTATAAGCAAAATCAAAATGTTCCTGCCTATTCCATGCAAAGTTATGGGAATTATGGATCTGTGTCTGAGGTTCAGCCGTCCAGGTATTGCTACAGTGGGCTGGATCTGAGCATTACATTCCCTTCTTCTGGGGCTTCCAACTCTCTGAACGGTGTGGACATGTCTTCAACCCCCAGATCTAACCCCGACCGACCTTCTTGTAAAGTCATGGGATCTTCAGGGCACACTTTAGGCAGAGACGACCAGACTCCTCTTAACCCAGGAATTTACAGTCAGAAAGCTGGTGGCAACCCCACCACCACCTCCACCACCTCCACCACCACGCCGCTGGAAGATAGATCTAAGACCAGTGGGGAAATCAAGAGTGAGCCGGTGCAAACAGCCCAGCAAGGCGGGCAGTCAATGCAGCCGCACCAGCGCCAGCAGCAACAGCTCCAGCAGCCACCACAAATATATCCGTGGATGACCAAACTACACATGAGCCACGGTAAACTTTCGCTTCTCGATTTTGTTTCACAGGATTTGCCTTGGTTTTATAGGCCATACGGGGCAAATAATAAGGGGGGAAAAAAACCTGGGGTCGTAAATTTTACGACTAAGGCATCAATTGCTCGTAAAACTGTCCACTAAAAGGCTTAGAGGCTATATACGCCCAAATTTATGACGGCATAATTGGATCATAGAAACAAAACGGGTATAAAGGCAATATTCCATTTTTTGGGGGGCGCAGTAGGGGAGAAGGAAAGATTTTAAGGGGGAGAAAGGAGAAAGAACTTGAAAACATGCACAATCTTTAATAGGAAGGAAAGAGGCTTATGGCTTTTGCAAACCTTTCCACATCATTCTTTAAGCCATGCCTTTGCCTGCTTCCTAATCTGGGAAATGGATGAATGAATAGAATTTCCCTTCTTAGACACACTTTCTCATGGTTTGAGTGGAAATCACTTCCTTAGCGATAACCTTGGCTTGAGCTCAAAACTTTAATGAGAAAGTGTTGGAAATTTCACACCCTGATTTTCCATTACATATAAAATACTATCCTGGGGTGGAATCCCCTCTCCAGCCCCCCTTTTCGCTCTTCATACATTTTGTTTTCCTCTTCCCTGAAATACATTATTATTACTGATACTATCACTATTATTATTAGGCTTTTTATTCGGTGTCTTTTATTTTCCAGAAGCAGATGGCAAACGTTCCAGAACCAGCTACACTCGTTACCAAACTCTGGAACTAGAAAAAGAATTTCATTTTAACAGATATCTCACCCGCCGGAGGCGCATAGAGATCGCCAACAACCTGTGTTTGAATGAGAGGCAAATCAAAATCTGGTTTCAGAACCGGAGGATGAAATGGAAGAAAGATTCCAAACTGAAAAGCAAAGAGTCTCTCTAGGTAGAAGTCTGGGTGGCGATGGGGTGGGGGGCGTCAGCTCGTCTTGACCAGAGCTGTTCTTGTAACCTACCTTGAGAGGAAGGAAAAAAAACTTTTCTTTGGGAGGTGGGGAGAGGGAAAGGGCGGGGGGAGGGATGCAGACTGGACTGAACTACATATTCTTGCCAATCTATCAGACAAAGGCGTTCTCTTATTAGTATGCAAACAGACCCTGGTCTTTAGCTCCAAGTAGAATACAGTGTAAAGCTCTCTGGAGTTTTTAACAGCCCGTGTTCTTTTCTAACCTGTGTCTCCTTTAAGTTGGGAGGAGATGCGCTGGCCAGTACCAAAACCAGTCCTTGAGTCAATGGGCGACTTTTGGCTAGTAAGCCTAACAAAATAATGACGAGCGCAAAGAATCGTCAGCTTAGGAAATTGAAACCGAAGCTCAAGTAATGCATAAAAGGGGTGAGTGCGGTCATCGTTACTTTCTGAAAGTCCTAAGGCCCCGATCCTTCACGAAGGATCTGGAAGAAAATCCCTCTAAAATGTCCGGTGCTTTGCCTCTGAGTCAAATGTGAGCGAAGCTACTTTCTTGCAAGCCTTTAGTTGCGAGTAAGTCCCACTGAAGTCAAGGGGGACCTGCTTCCGAGTAAACGTGTGTAGGATCGGGCTGCGCGATCTAGGTGTGAAAGAATGTTTACTTTTGTGTGGACTGAAAGTTTCCACATAATGTCGTTTCCTAGATGCACTTAACCTGAAACCCTGAGAAATTGCTCGTTTTGAGATGTGTTCTGGGGTGGGGGGAATTTCATTTTATTATTCACCCCCTTCTCCATTGAGTTATTTTTGTATTATTTGCATATGAAAGAAAGTGAATGGACTAAGCAAATCTGCTTTAGCATCTCCTTGGAGATATTTCTGCAAAATATTAAGGCACTGTTAGAGAGTGGGGAGGGGGGAGGGACGAGTGTGGATCCTCTTGACTTAAATATTGCTGTGTATTTATTTGTTGCGTAATTAATGTAGCTTTGCAAATACAAAAAATAATGATAATGCTGAACTCCTATACAAATGTACACCTTTTGTTTACATGTACTCCATTTTAGTAACTTGCCCCTTCCTTCTCCCCGATGTTGTATTGCATATATTTATTGGTTGTAATATCATATGTGAAAGACCATGGAACATATATATATTTTGTCATATTGAATAAACGCTAAAAGAATACTTTAACAACTAAGGCCAAGTTTGGAGTGGGTGGGGAGGTGCATGGAAGCAACTTTGAGGTGCTTTTTCTTGATCACTATGCAATCCCCATGTCTGGTTTTCTTTTCTTTTCTTTTCCTTTGCTTTGCTTGATTGCTTTTTTAGAAAATGAATTTTGGCCTGCTAGGACGAATCCCATTAAATTCTGAGAGTTAAGCATTCTAGCGTCCTATTAATGTCAATGGAAGTGTTCTGCATATGCTTAAAACTTTCCCACTGAGATCATTGGAACGTCGTCACAAAGTATGAAACTTGGATGGATCAGACACCTCAGTTTAAGCCTAGAGGCCCATTCAAATGGCATGGGACTTGTACCTCTGTCCTAAGGCACAAGCTGGAAGTAAGCGTCATTGACTGGGAGGAAACAAAGCAAAGGGTTGCTACAGAAATCAGGTTAAAGTGCCGTATTTTACCTTGATAGGCTAAGGGTCAGGCTGATATATGTATCTTGCCCCTACTGAGTCCCCAAGAAAAGAACTTAGGGTGCTGTGTATCAACTGTAGTCTCTTTCCAAGCTTTCTTCTGGGAAGGCTTTTTCTGAACTGTTGAACAATTCTGACTTGTATTTACACAACATAATGTTAGGTTCTTCAGAAGTCCTCCAAGGGACTTGTTTCATGTTTCCTTTCCTGGTAATTCTTTGATAGCTCTCTTCTCTTAGGAAAACTTAATAGTCCTGATACTTACAAGACAGATCACTTTCTAAAGAGTGTGCTTTTAAAATCCACTTGAGCAGAATCAACCCTGCCCTGCAACCCCCAAATAACTTCCCATTGACTTTAGTGAAAGTTGTAAAGGGAGAACCTGGGCGAATTGTCCCTAATATGTTTCCAGAAGGGTGTTCTGTGTGTGCTATCACCAGGTGGAGTTGGCCAGAGCAAGGCAGGGCCAATTCCACTCAAGTGTTTCATATATGCGAAGGGAGCTAAAACACACATCTAAAAAGCTACGTCTTTTTCAGTGTGTTTGCTCACACCTCTCTCACATGCGCCTCTGTATACTTCCCTTTTCCCATACCACCACCAACCCCCCCCCTTCCCATGTTATGGTATGCATAAGTATGCTTTCAGTTATGTATCCAGCCAGCTTGCAGCTTGCAGGTCTATGGCAATTTGGAAAGAAGCGGTTCATATGTGTGCATGTTTCACCTGACTGTATACACCAACCTTCTCTCTCTCTCCCTCCCTCTCTCCCTCTCTCTTTCACACACACTGGAGGTCATGCTTCGTGGGAGCTATTTACAGTACAAACAAATGCTTGGGAGAGGATAGAGGAACCCCAATGGCTCAATAAACCTTTATAGTATTTCCTTTCCCCATTTCAAACAATGGAGCAATTTCCTGAACCTTGGAACAAAAGTTACTTTTAAAGATGGTGGAAGCTTTTCTGGGTACAACCGAAACAGCCCTCTAAAATTCAGGGCTTCCCATGGTATTCCTCCAACTTAAAACACTCTATTCTATTCCTGTAGTTTGTAGTTATGTTATTATCGTATTTATTGCTGTTGCTCTTTTCGAGTTTGACAAGATCACATAATACTGTCACTAAAGTGAGAACATTTCTTTAATACTGCAGTTTTCAGCGGACTCGACAGGCTCCCTTGCCCTTCCCTTCCTGGCGTAGCTTGTCATTTGAGTTGATTTTACGCAAATATCAGTCAAATCATGTAAACAGGATTAAAACGTTGGGTTTTCCTTTTCTGTATGATCCAAAGGTGTTTTCATTACAGTCTTGTGGTGCCTTTGTGAGATTTCCAAACAAGCACCAAAAAGGAGAAAAAGTCTGGAATGTTGCAGAACCATTGAAAAGAGATTTCTGGTAGAGGTTTGAAAAGTAAAAGCTACCCTGGATAAAATCTGAGCAATGGTTGAGGAGGCACCAGAGCAAATGTGCCATTTCTGGGTAACCGGTTTCTAGGCTAAAAGGAGAAGGGTACCTCTGTTTCAGTCTATTTTTTGTGCTGTTTTTCTCTCCCCTTCCCTCGATAACCTCCCCACCCACTCCTCGGGCCCAAACCCTGGCGTTTCCTTTCCCCTTAATCGGAAGTCCGCCAAGGAATAATTCGGCTTGGCAGGTTAGGGTTAACAAAATCAGATGCACTTTTGTTTTATCTTAAAGAGGGGTGGGGGGAGAGGGGAGAGCAGCCTTGAAGCGCGTAACAGTCCCAACTTTTCCATTACCATAACGCGAACCAGCGAGCTACACGGCCTTATGATTAATTATTCGTTTATCCAGCGAACAACGTGGGACTATTTGGGCCTCTTCCCTGTCTTTTTAAAAAGTAATTTTTCAGGACTGATTAATATTTGGATGTTGGGCTTGTCGTTGACTTTTGCTATTCAGTACCTAACCCCCCTCCCCTTTTGCCTGCTTTTCAGTCCCTTCCTAAAGAACTCTTGCAAAGCCGAGAAGGAAATGAAACATCGCTTACCTTTCACTGTCATCCGTGTCAACACAGTGGGGACTTTTAAAAGGCCTCCAAACAAGAAGGGAAGGGAGAGGGAAGGGGGGAAAAATGACAGACCCAAAGTTCCAAGTGTGTGTGCGTGTGCTTTAAAAAGAGAGGGTGGGGTAAAAAAAAAATCATCCTAATCCAGGACTTTTTGCGACCAAGCTTTTACTTTCCCTGGGAACATTAGCAGAAATACCCATGGCTTCTAAGTGAATTTAGTAGTTTAAAACTTTTGAAGGTTATTTATGTGGATAGCCCAAAGCAAAAGCCCTGAATGGCTCTCGGTGAGCACGTGATGTCATTAAACTAAGTTTTATGGTTTGGGGGAGCTGACATACCCACAATATATTTACATCATATATAATCTTAACTGTCCACCATCGCAGCTGCTCGAGCAGTTTAATGCTGGGACGGTGGGGCAAGGCAGTTAGTGCGGATTACGACGTCGTCTCCGGCTGCTGTTAGGGAAGGTACTTCTTCGGAAATGGATCCCTGGCGAGATCAGTAAGTTAATTTCTTGGGGGAAGGACGGGGTCGCGCCTCTCCCATCTCCCGGCGTCTAACCTGCTCCCGAGGTTTCTTCTTGGGGTGGGGACGAAGACTGCAGTCGCACCTTGACTAGAGAATCGACGGAGGGCGAAAGTGTGGCGAGTAACCCCCCACCACCATCACCCACACGCTCTGTGTATGGGTGTGAGTGTGTGTGCACGCTCGTGTGCGTGCGTGCAGCGAGCGCTCTCCCTTTCGCTCTTCTCTGACTGGGACGCTGAGAGCTGTGCATATCAGAAAGCCAGAGCAGACCTCCACTTTCCATCCCTGACCTCCTCGGGGGCTTGTGGAAAAATTAGACCAGGAGCCCAGGATTGCTAGGCGAGCCAGGTAGGGGCTGGCTCGCTCCCCTGCTCGACCACCCCCCTTCTGCAGACCTGCAAGACTTGCTTGGCGGTGGTGGAGGTGCCGCCGCCGCCGCCTGCTACTAGCTGCTGAAGGTGGGGGGCGGCGGGCGCCCCGCCAAGCGGCCCCCTGTGTCAAGAAGTTTCGGCTCCCACTCGCAGCCGTGTTGAGAGATACTTTTGCCGCAACTCCTTGAGTTGGCCGAGAAGGAGAAGCGGGGGAGGGGGAAGGCGGGGGACGCGAGGGACGGGTGCATGCGCTCTAGAGCCGGGCGGGCGCCGGCAGCCCTTCCCGCGGGTCTCGGCGGGGCAGGCAGGTGGGCTGCAGCAAGGTGCTCGGAGCGGGCCGGCGCTAGGCCGAGGGGGCCGGGGCTCGGTCTTTGTCCGCAGGGGCAGGCAGGAGGGAAGGTGGAGGTAGGAGGTGGGAGGGCGAGAGGACCTCCCGCCTTCAACCTCGTGTGCAGCGGGGCTCGGGGACCTGGCGGCTCCCCCTTCGCCTGCAGCGCCCGCCTTCACGCGCCCGCCCTCGTCCGGCCGGGACCCTTGGCACGGGGACGTCCCTGACCGCCGCCGTCGCCCCCCCCCACCCCCGAGGCCGCTCTCCGCCCCAGGAGCTGTTACAGGTGGTGCCCAGCTGGGCCAGGAGATGGGACGGTTCCGGCCCAAATTGCATGGCCCTGCAAGACACGCCTAGGTGGGTGGGCGGGCTACGCAGGGGAGGCGTTCGCTGCCTCCACGCCTGCAGCCCGCCGGCACAGAGTCCAGCGCGATGGAGGTGACCGGAGAGGAGCGTTTCGCACGCTCACAGTCCACCTTGCTAACGTGGCTCTGCAGATCCGACACGTCCTCCCGCTGCCCTCTATGCTCCCCTTCCTCAGTTCCTCTGATGCATTGATACAGTTGACTCTGGGGACAGGCGAATGGCCCGAGCAGCTCCAACAAGCCAGTTAGGCTGCAATCCTAAGGCTGCCTGGGACCCACGCTAGCTAACCCTAGGGCAGAATCCTAGATGGGCTTAAACAGGAGAAAAGGTCCTATAGCTCTCAGCATGATCCAGCCTGGGGAACCCTGAGAGTTCTAGGGCTTTTCCCCATCTAAACATGCATAGGATCGCTCCTTTGGCTTCACAAAGTGCTGCAGGGCACCTGCTCTTGTTACAGACTAACCAGGATATTTTGCCCATCCCTGTCAGGTCTTGTAGGGACCAGGAAGTTGCTTGCTTACAGCACTAGTTTCAGGAGTGACGATCAGGTGCAATCCACCTAGGCCAGAGACAGAGAGAACTTGTGAAGAGCAAGCATGCAGTCCCAGATCTACACTTCCCTACGCGGAGGTTACATCAGGCTCCGTTTCAAAAGTTCGCTTCTCAAAATCACCCCCAGGACATCCTCGGTGAGCAGCAATAGCGTGGATGGGACGTGATGCAACAGACCTCTTCCCTCTTCTCTTTGTGTCGTCCAACTGTCACTGCACGGACACAGAAATGGCTATGCAGGCTCGTGTCGCAGTGAATGTGGTTCTCCCAGAGGACAAACAACTACAAGGCCAGCATGCATTTTGGACAGGCAGACTTGCCTTGGCTGGCTTCCAAGGGTTGGCACTGGTGATCTTTATCCAAAGACTTCCAAGGGCTGGCAAAGGGCAAAGGGTGACCTCTATCCACCCACTAAGGTTGACATGGAATAGGCGAGAAGAGGTCCCACTGTGATGGGGGGGGGGAGAGAGACTGTAGAGAGTGGAGGGCTCTGGACAGCAAGACTCACTGAAAGCTGAAAGGCTTTGTAGGTTTCCTGCAGGGACATCTACACCTTTCATTTAAGCCACTAGCAGCAGCAGATGGATAGACCTTGAGAAATGTCTACCTCTGATTTCAGTCCTTAGTAGAAACATTGAAGAACCTTGTCTCCTCCTCTTTTCATGTTCCACTAACATCTTCAAGACAAGGAGAAAGTTTCTCCCAGACACAAACACTTGTGAATGATTAAAAGGAAAAGAAAGCAAATCATTCCTCCCTTCTCCTCTTTGCTTCATTTCCCTTTATAAACAAAAGAGGATTCCCCCACCCCCACCCCGCCATGTCTGTTATTGGAAAAAGATAGCCATTCCTGAAAAGTGTCTCCCTCCCCACTGCTTCCCATCCACTATCTTTCTCTAGGAAAGTGTGAAGATCAAATTTCACCCCGAGTGCCCAATTGGCTGCTGTTAATACTTTCCCCTGAGGAGGTCAGCTGCACTTTGTACAGCCCCCTGTGCCTAGTCCACAGAGCAGTCAGGGTGAGGGGATCCTGCTTTCCAGAGGTATGACTGACAGCTGCTGTCTAATGAAGGCCTTTCTGGTTACCCTTCCTTAGATGACAAGGTCCCATGATGGTTCTAACCAAGCAACTTCACCACAAACTCCTGGAAAATTCTTTTTATCCCACTCAACTCAGAGAGAGACATTGGAGTTTTCAGTGTGTATCTCTGTGAGTCTTGATAGGATGGTTGGTAGAAAGCACAAAAAGAAAGCTAACACAGAACACAGAAGAGATCTATCTATCTATCTCTCATCTTCCTCTGCTGAATTCCCTAAGCCTCCATACTCCTCTATTAGTCTTAAGGATGTCTGCATATTAGGATACCCCATCTCACCACAAATACTTGGATTATCTTTGTCTTTTTGGCTGATACAAACAACAAGACTCATCAATGTGGCAGAAGTTTCTCTTCTTTGACTTGAAAGCTCTACACATCTCAGCCAGAAACATTCAGGATGCAAGCTTAATTAGCATACTTGTATGGGAGAAGGGCCCATTGAAATGAATGAGACAGATTTCTGAGTAAACATCTTTATTGGGCTGCAAAGAGGTGTAAAATCAAACATTTAAATTAAAAGGATGGTGACCTGGGCTGCTAGTAATTAAATAGTAATGTCCAATGCTGAGGCATGGTCCACACCAGGAATTCACATGCTTGCCTGGCTGTTCACCTTTGCAACCCATCTTTTCTACAAAGGAGTCCCTCTCTCTCTCTCTCTCATTCTCTCTCTCTCAATGTGTCTCTTGGCTTCCCCTTGCCCTGCCTCCTTCCTCTCCTCCTTCTCCCTGTCCTATTCCTTCCCCAAATTTATCTCAATACAAAATCAAACACACATTCTTTCTCTACCCCCTCACCCACACACAGGGGGACCTGCCTTTGCCTTCAGCCAGACATGCATTCCACCAAACAAGGAGGACTTGCTCACTTACTCACACACCTCTCCTGGGGCTAAATTCTATTCTTGCTTCCATAGCACCAGGATGGAAGGCAGTATGTGAGTGGTTGGGGGGGGGGGGGGATCTATGCATGACCCTTCCAGCATGCTTTTCTGAAAATTAGAGAATCAGATTAGTTTGGTGGACTTCAGAACCTAGTGATGTCTGGCAAGCAAGAAGTATAGGGCCTGAGGATGGAGTCCACATAGCCAGATATCCTAAGATGCCGAAAGATTCTCCTGTTCTTTGTTGCTTTGTTTGGCAGATCCCATTGTGATGCTGTTGCTGCATGAATGTTGCCTTCTATCTGTGTAGAGCCACATGTGTCCAGGTCCCCATGTGCCTCCTATGATACGTCTTCACATCCTTGCCTTTTAATGTACAAAGTCATTTTATTCAGGAAACATGTTTAGCTGCCTCATTCCAGGGCAGACTTTTCCCATCTAGTCCCATTACTGTCTATTTTAGTGGCAGTACTCAGAGGACTCAGGTAGAGGCCTTCCCGTGAATTAGTACCTGGTACCCTTCCCTAGAGATGCCAGACGTTCAAGCTGGCACTGCTGCGGGGAAAGGTGCAAGTTCTGTCACTGACTGACAGCCCCTTCCATGAAAAAGACGCAGTGGATCTAGGCAGGATCTTCCGTGGGCAAGAACCCTGCCCACACGAGCATGCTTGGGATTCGCCTGGGTGCAGATTTTCTCCAGTTTATACCCTTTCTGCATGTTGTGATCATACAATCCAATTGGGCTGAATGTGAGGCATTCAGCTTCATAAGGATAGTAAGGGGTTGGATAGCCAAATGCTAAAAACAGGAGTGTCAGTAAGAAAATGCACTGACTGTGCCCACTCATCGTTTAGCATGCAAGACTAACCCAGTGTAGACAAAGCAAACCTGCAAGAAGGCCCACTGTAAGTGATTGCAGTCTGTTGAGAGCAATTCAGATTATTCCTCTCTAGATGTTTTTGGTCCCCTAAGAAAGTGTCTTTCAGAGGCTTATTCTGCTCTGTAGATAACAGGCTATTTGGGCAAGGAGGAGGGAGTGACAAGCTTTTTCTAGTTTGCCTTCCTTTCAACCACGGGTAATAATGCATTTTGCTGGGAGTAGCAGCAGGCTGAATCTCAAAGCCCCTTTGAGGAAAGGCAATGGCCAGGTAGCTTCTGAGGAAGACCGCCCAGTACACTGCACCCAAGATGGGATAATATGTGGACATAGAAGGGAAGAAGTAGCATTGTGTCAGCCTTCCCCAACCACAAAGTTCATCATCCAAAGCCAGCACAGACCATTTATACTGGCTGGAGACTATAGGGGTTGCTGCCCAACCCTACTGAAGGACACCTGTTTGGGGAAGTCTGACCTAGCACCATAGTCTCTCTCCAAATACTGCTCCTTTCAGTGTCGGCCCTTTGAGATGGAGCTTGCACATGGAAATGATGCCAGAATATGTGCGAGAAGAGGGGGAGGGTTGGGTATCCTTCAGCTGTAGCACATAAACTTGGAGTGGATGAGGAGGATGACACAATTCAGTGTAGAGGAACCCAGTCCCCATTTGAAGGGTCTCTCTTAAAATACACATGCAAATACACGTTTGCACACACACCAATGGCAGGGCCTTCCAAACTTTCACAGATGAACAGGAAAAGGCTATTGTGCTAGGCACAAAGAAGATCCACAATTGCCCCAGGGCATTACAGTAGGCTAGGCAACAGCTGAGCTCTGCCGTTGCCAGTTTAGCTGAGAATGTCTCCTGTTTAGTATGGTGGTGTTGCCGGGAACACTGCAAAGCCTCCCTTTCGCCCGGACTCTTTGCTCCTGAGGCCTTGCTGACTTAAGCCAGCTCTGCATGGAGAACGGTGCTGCTGTTGTGGGGCATCACACACACCTGGATCTTAAACACAGATCCTTCCCAAGCATCATGCCCATGGGATGAATACATGCAGCAGCCCTGGCGCAAGCAGAGATGTGCTGTTGCCACTTGATGGAAAGCTTGCACTGCATTGAGATGGACAGGAAAGGAGGGGGAATCAAGTGTTACAAGAGGTCAGCGGATGGTTTAAGTTAGAACCAGTGGATTTGTCACAGTTTACTTTCCCATGGCTTTAAAATATGCCTTTGCTTGGCAAACTCAAGAGAAGAAAGTTGGTTCCACTCAATAGACAGACAGACACAGTCAGTTTAGATTCTAATCCACATTCTGAGTTCTTCACACACATTCAGTTCTGCAGCAAGGTATAATGCCAAAAGCCATTTTCCTAAGTGGCTTTTTTAGGATTATATTCATGGAGGAGAAGAATCTATCAGTGGTACTTGATCCAAGATTGCTTTATGGAATCTCCACAAATGCTGGTCATGTACCACTCAAAACTAAATGCTGAAGGACAAACTTCAGGACATGGCCTTTGTCTTCATGTTCTGCTGGTCATTGCTAGAAACAGGATGGTGGGCTACCTGAACCCTGGTCTAATGCATTAAGCCCATCCTTATATTATAATGTGTGATAGAGTGAGCTGTATTCAGTGTGAATTCTACTCACAACAGACCCACTAAAATTAGACTAACATTGGACACAACCCCTAGTTAGCGATAGGCAACATGATGCCCCCAAGATGTTTGGGACTACAACTCCCATAAGACCTAGAGAGTATAGCCAACAATCAGGGATTATGGGACTAGTAGTACAAAGCTCCTGGAGAAAGCAGGTTGCCTGATGCCTTCATACATAAACAGATAATGTACCTCTGTCAAAATGGATATCCAGAGACTTTCGCACTGGGTTCCAGTTTGCATAGAACTGATTTTGGGTGCAATATACATGGACCTTACACATGTATGTGTGCTCAACCTGCATAGGCAAAGATGCACTTGCAAAATATTTTCTTTATGCTATAGGGAAATTACTCTGAAGAGTTATGGTGATAGGTAGCTTTGAGTTCCCTACCCTCATCAATTCTCTTCATTCTTCTCAAGTTCTGGGTTTTTGCCCATAATGGATATTTGGGGGGATCGGGTGGGGAGCTGATATTTTTTAAAACAACAGCCTGGTCTTCCTGTTACTGAAAGAGGGAAGGGTAGTGGAAAGATTTGTGTCTTTCTGTGAAGTCTGAACTATTTCCAGAATGACAAGGAGCATGCCTGGAGTAGGATCACGTGAGCCCAGTCCTCTGCTCAAGAAGAGGAAATAACATAGGGCGTGATATATGTGAGGCAAAGCCAAGCAGAGCAAAACACGTTGAGGCTGAAAGGGGCAACGTGCAGTCCCCGCATCCGCCATGTTGCCATCCTTCCTCCAGCGCCCCAGTGTCACTGCTCCCTCAAGCAATTTCATCAAACTGCATTAGTTGGAGCTCGCTATTTTATTTTTTCTTAAAAATGCAGCGTGGTGAGAAAGAAAAAAAATACACCCCCCCCCCATAAATATAGCCCATGTTTTCTGCCATGGGTGAAAAGAATGGATCACCATGCCTAACTATTCATCTTATGTACACTCATCTGTATTCACTCTAAAAATTCTTTTTGAGTGATTTGCAATGAAGATTGGACTTGCAGAGAGCGAGCGAGTGAGCGAGGGAGAGAGCGAGAGAGAGAGAGACCGCTCAGGCTTGTTTAATCACTTCAGCAATGTGATGTATAAAATGACATAAAAATCAGGGTAATCTGGGAAGACGAGGGTTGCAGAGGAGACAACAGTAGCGTCCTCGATTATGAGAAGCCAGGTGCCTTTCTTTTCTTTCTTACTTTTGTAAATGGGAAAGGAAGTAATTGATCTGTTTGCTATGAGGCTTTACCAGGACTTCGTTGCTGTTGTTGTTGTAAAGTAGGAAAGGAGAAAGTGAAAAGCAGCATTCCTTTGTTTAGATATGTGTCACTCGCTATTCTATGGCCTCGCGTGTAGTAACAGACAAGACTGGAACTTTATTTCGAGCTGACTTTGAGAAACGCACTCCCTTAGCAATGTTTCAATAGCTGGGCAAAACTGGCCACTCAGAAAGACCTAGCAGAAAGGAGGTTGAATGTCCTTTTCAAGCCACCGTATTGGACGTGCTTTGGCACAGTAACAGGCGACAAGGAGGTCAACCAGGTGGAGAATCACTTTGACAAGTCACTTGGAACGTGGTGCCCAGAATGTTGAAACTTTGCATAACAAGGACGAACCTCCTTCACCTCCCTGCGATGCAGGGCACATTTTTAACGTCTCTAGGCATAGGAAGAATAATACTTCTCATGGATGAAAGGGAAACAAATTCTTCTGGAAGCGACTTTCCAGGAAAACCACTGGGATCCACTTGAGGAAAAATAGTGAACCAACTAGGGGTTGAAGGAACCTCACTTTTTAAGGTGCTGCCAATACACTGTTGCCCTACACGTAAATCTTTTCCAAATGTATGCTAATCTTGCCTCTTTAACAGTACAATCCTATACACTCCTGCTTAGAAGTAAGTCCCATTGAATTCAGGGGGGCTTATTCCCAGCTAAGTGGGCCTAGGATTGCAGCTTTAAGGGCCCCAAAGTGAGATGTGTACCTGGATGGGTTTGATTCCCTTCATCAATTTCTCAATTAAAAAAAAAAAAAGAACTCTCACATCTTTCCCCCACTCGGGACAATTCTTAGAAAAAACGAGCAACCCACAGCCAAGGTTCTGCGGCATTTCCTTCCCTCTCCACCATGGGCCATGTCTTTGGTTCCAATCTGAGCACACTGTCGTATTTCTATGTCTCCCGTGGGTGCTTTATAAATTAGAAGGGTTTAAAACGGCTAACTGTAAAGAACAGGAAACCCATTGAGAATATTAATTAATTTGTGGGAGAGCGCTTGAGTATATAGGCATGTATATATTCTCCTTTAAAATATTGCAATGATGTTGAGCAATCCAGGGGAGACGTGGAGGTGTGGGGGAGTCTTAGTCTTTGCAGAAGCGTTGGCAATATAAAACTTGTCCCGTCATGATTGGGTCCACCATCTTCACTAATTTCAGTCAGTTCCTATTTCCTCATTGTGTGCGCGCAGATGAATGTTAATATTTCGGCTGGAGGGAAAAGGGTGTTCATTTGAATATATCATATTCTCCCTTTAAAAAAAATAGAAATTGAGAAAGCGTCTATCTTGCTTCTATGCAAATTGCATTGATTGACTGATTTGTAGCTTGTATTGATTTATGATCTGGTTTTGAAAGAGCTTCCCTATCAAATGGTTTTTCCATTCGGTCAAGAGTTGAATTCCTAGTTATTGATTTTTATTTGTGTGCGTGTGCGCGCGTGTGGTTTGCTTGACTTGCAATTTCTGTCTTTCCTGCCCGAGACCCACATTAGCTATACCCAGGGTGTGGGTAAATACAATTTTCTCATTGTTCTTGCCACGGTAGTCATATGCAGCTGAGGAGGTTGCTTCAGTGTTGGAGGGCGAATTTCCCATTTGGAGGCAGTGCAGAAGTCAATGTTCCCAGAATATTCAATAGTAGAACAGAATACCGGTATTTTAAGTGTGAGTTGTGGGGAGTTTGAAAGATTATTTCTAAGCATACCTAATCAGCCCGCCATCGGTCTGTCTAACACCCCTGCTTCCTTTTGGGAGCCTAAAAATAGGAAACAGTAATTTACAGGAGGGGAGAGAGAATGAGAGATGTGGGGAGAAATAAATCCCTTTCTTCTGTAATGTCTGTCGACTTATATCCATCCATCCACATACAATAAATTATATCGCTAATGTATATTTGCACACAAGACATGCTTATACATACACACAAAGGGAGACCTGTGTACACAGCACAAAGATGCATGCAGAGGTGAATGCATCCAGCTGCTTGTCTCGGCAAGGTTTGCCCTGACACGTACAGATTTCTTCTTATCCGTGTCCCAACGACGGAGCCAGCAAGTGCGTGTGCTTGCTGGGGCGGGGGGTGGGGGGGGGGATCAGGCAAGCGAGTTACTACTGTTGACCTTTCTGTTTACTTTCTATCCAAGGCAGGATTAGAGAGTTGTTTGAGTCTGCAATATAAACAGTCCCAGTAACATGAACTGTAATGTAATCTATGAACATTTGCAGGAGATTTGCGGAGCCTCTTAAACCGCGTGCCTGTGGTAAAAACACGCCTCTGCAGTATCCGCTCTTTCGAAGACAGAAACTTTCTCTTTTCTTTCCATCCTCTCCCCTGCCCCGCCAGCTCCCACTCTTTAGTTTCACCTCGGCAAGAGAGAGGGAGAGATCGGGGGCGGGAGGGGGTTCATCCGTAGAAGACCCCTTAGCTCAAGACCGCACGGGTAACCCACCCCTACCGAAGGAGCGGCCGTGGTCTGCCTCCCACCCTCTTGCCGCACCAGGTGGCCTGCAATAACCCACGCGACCCCCCCTCCTAATAAAAGAGCTGTGTGGCTAGACTTTTATGACTGGACCCTTTCCCAGTCAGGAAAGGGCGGGGGTCGTAAACGCAGGTAGGTGTCCGGTTTGATCTGTCTAATCACAGGAAGCGGGGAGCGGGCGGACGACGGATGGGCAACCCCGAGGTCGTAAATCGCACCGAGCGGCCCGCCTTTTGCTTTCCCCTGCCTCGCTCAAAGGTGCCCGCGGAAAGATGAAACAAGCAGCCAGGCGAGGTGGCGGCGGCGGCCGGGTGGGCGCCATAAACCCTCTCCTACCGGGGAGCTAGTTGGGCTTGCAGCCCCGCACCCCGCACGCCCTCCTCCTCCTCCTCGCGGCCGGGCCCTCACTATGCGCTCGACGTCTCCTCCTGCCCAGGGAATCCCCGGCGCGTCTCTGTGCAGTTTGTGGCGCTTCCGAGGGCGACGGGGGTGAAGGTGTGAGAGCCTCGGGAGTTAAGATGGATGCGCCAGGAGCTCCGCAGCCCCCCGCTCTCCTTCGCATGGTCCCGGTGCTTGCATGGGAGCCTTGCGGCCGGCCCGCCACCCTCAGCCCAAGCGCCGTCAGCAGCGCCCTGCAAGCAAGTGGGCAGCCCCAGAGCGCCTGCGGGAACTTGCGGGGCATCGCCTAAAATCTTCTTTCGCCCTGGACTGAGGTTACCTGTGATGTAACCGACTGCGAGTAACACCCCGCTGCTCTTTTCTGGGAGGCGAGAGGTGGAACACAGAGAGAGAGAGATTGAGAGACAGAGAGAGATCTTGCTCAACAGATAGCCGTGCCTTCCCAGGGCGACCGAGGTTTAGGACCTCATGAGGCTGGCTGCCATCAAAGCAGAATTTCTCTTTCTCTCTCTGCCGGAGCCCCAAACCCAGAGAGCAACGCAGACTTCCTGCCTCAGACTGCTGGGAGCGAAGCCTCCCCGGACGCAGGCTCAGGAAGGCGCGCAGGCTGTTGATGAGGGGTTATTAGCACACCTGATTATGATACTTTGAAGGAAGGCACCAGATAAGATGAAAGGGAGCTCTTGCACAGGACGACTGATTTATGGGCATCAGTGGGAACGGCAGCCTGTGCCTATTGTGGTAGGAAGTAAACTGCCTAGGTATGTCGAGAGGCTATCTCTCTCTCCATCTCTCTAGGAAAATAGCTAAATGAGCTGGCAAGGAATTTCTTTAATAACACCCCTTAGATGGACTTGGGTGTGTTTGTGCTCCTGTTAGCAGCCTGGGAGAAAAGTATTGCCGCCCATAAAATATCGCCTCTAAAACCGTGGGACGCCACTTACTCTCCCTCCCTTCCCCAGGCACTCGCAAGCAGGTATTTCCAGGCCATCGTGTTGGTAAAATGCAAACAACTCTTGCTGCCGCTACGACTGTTGCGCCGCTTCTCACCCTTAAATGACCCTCCATGGTCAATATATGGAAATATATGTCCCTGCCGTGAACACCATGGCACTTAACATCTGTGTTCATTCATGGGATGCTTCTCTGTCAAAATGAATTCCCTTATAATGGTGTGAAGATGTGGGGCTGAGTGGGCATCCGAGGCCGTTACGCAATCTGAGCTATGGAGCAGCCCGTCTTGCGCTCTTTACCTGGCTGCTCTCACACTCGCGTATTATGCTAATAAATACATGCAGACCTAGCGGAGTGGACTGTTATTGTTAACTTTCCCTTTGTCCTTCCCCACACTATTTTTAAAACCATCTCTCCCCTATAAGTCATTGCCTTACAGGGGATGTATTTACCTATTCTGGCTACCTACCTTTCCCAGGATTTCCCATCCCCACCATCTGGGGTTGTTGCATGGAGAGATGCCCAAATTCATGGCAAAGGTGGTAATGAGAATTTGAAGATGCTTAGCACTCCTTGCCTCTCCCTACTCCCCAAATAAGGCAGCCCTTGCTGCTGCTGTTGTTAAAACAAATAAAATCAGGTTTCAGCTGATGCATCAGAGGCCTGGTTGTGTATATCATCCCTGAGATTTTTCTTGTCCTACTCCAGAGCTCCTTCAGCTTCTCCAGGCTTGACTAATGACAGTGGCAATTGACAAAGCCTGCAGAATTATAATCGCCAGCCTCAGCTGGGAGATAGTCATAGACCCTCCTGCATTTATTTAACAACACAACATTTCCCCCCATCAACCCAAGTTTCTTTCAAGTTCCGCCTGCTGCACTGTGCTTACAGTTTACAGCCTTCCCTGAATTGCAGGAACTAATAAACATTTTATTAAAAGGTTTTGATGGATTCACCTTTGGGATTAACTAAGATAATAGTTTATTACACTGTGAAAGATTAAACTGAATACCCTGGTGAGGAGGAAAAAAAATAAACATTACAAATAACAAAAGCTCCTCTTTAAACATAGTACACCATTGTTTCCAGACTCAATACATAAGTAAATAGATTTTTTAAAAGGATTCAAATATGCATGTGATGTTTTAAAAAAAGCAATTAGAAGGATTTTCCTCGAGTGTGTGTGCTTGTATTATTTCTAGGAAGTCTGGAAAGCTCAAAAGTCTAGGAAGACCATATATAAGTGTGTGTATACACTGACACACGCACATTCTTTTTGTGCAAGCAGAGGGGGAAGTGCCTGATCGGAAGATCAAATTATGAAAGGGGAAGGTTAATCGGACTAAAAGAATTCCGGAATCATCATTTTTAAATGAGATCTCTTGCTTCCTTGCGGTGCAGATTCTCTCACTCCATCAGTCCTCCAAATGTTTGCACGCTCATATGTCTCACTGGAATCTTGCAGTTAGGTGGATGCGGACAACCTGGCACTTCTTCAAAGCCACAGTGCACGCCAGTCTGTGCATGAGCATTCGTTTCCTCTGTAGTCCATAGTCGGAAATAATTAGAAGAAAATGATACAGCCAATAAAGTCAAGGAGAGGCGAGAAAGAGAGAGACACAGGATTGCACACATTTGCATATAAACGTCTCAAGCCCTACATGTTCTCTCCTTGGTGCGATTTTTGACAAACCTACTAAAGTTTACTCACAAAACAGAAACATGTAGGAGCATAAGTGTATATATACAGTCTGTTTATATTGTGTGTGTCAATGAGAGAGAGAGAGAGAGAGAGAGAGAGAGAGAGAGAGAGAGAGAGGGAGAGGGAGAGGGAGAGAGAGAGAGAGTTCAGATAAATAGGACACTGGAAAATTATGCATAAAATAATAGAAAACAGTATGCGTTGGATTCAGATGTATATTTGGAGTAGTCTTGTTTTAAATCAATAGGGCAAATTAGTCATGGCTAACTTAAGTTTCCTTGCTGTAAATGTGTGTGTCCTCACTATGGCTAAATCTGGATCTAATATCTGTGCATGTACATTAATGTGTGTATTCTGAAGATGGAGCATTCTTTCCCAGTGGAAGCAGCATGACTTTAAAGAACCAGGATAATGAGGTTTAGTAAGAGGTGGCAACCCCACTTGTCCCTGAGTTGGGAGAGGGGGTCCAGGAGGCTGCATGTCTTTAGACTGCACTTGCACACATTTCTGAAAAGCATCAAGTTATACAGTTTTCTCTGACCTTTACTAGAGGAAATTGCACGTTTCCAATTCTCCCTTATTCCAGGTCCATGCAATATCCTCCACCACTCTGCCTCATCTGTGTGTCCTTGTTAGAGGGTGCCTGTCCCTGAGCAGTTCCTGTAAATCCAGTGTATTTCCAGTCAGAACGAAATGAAGCTGTAGTGCTGAAATCGCCATATCCAATTACATGAGAGTAAGCCCTCTTCAATCTGGTGGGAATGACTCCCGGCAGACGCGTACAGCATCGTGGCCTCAATGGAGACTATGCTTCAGTTTCCTAGAAGCCACCCCATGGCTGCGTGGAGCAGAGTAGCCTAAAGCACCACCCCGTTACTTCAGGAATTTCTTCAGGAGGGTTTCTGTTACGAGCTTCTATGATGGTTCCTAAAATACACTTCCCAGTGGAAGATCATGCTGCATTGTCGGATGTGCTTTACACGTTGACATCAAGCTGTGTCAGACTGGGGTGACTTTGATGTTCCTGGCAATGCAGAGACAGCATGTTTCTTCCTCTGGGCTCTGCTTGTATATTCGTGCTGTTCCTGCTGGACAACAGCAAGATCAGATGATGATCTGCAGCAACCAAGCTACACCAAAGCCACGAATGAAGCTTTCACATCACCTGCCATCACCCAAATACAACAGCAACACACCCAGTACATTTTCAGTGGGGGCTCTTCATACGCCCAGGCTCCCACAGAGAAGTAGATGCACACACGTGTGACTGAGTTCCAGTGCTTCTCCGGCCATGTAGGGAAGGAAACTCACACTGCATCCCCAGCATCGCTTCCTACGAAAGAAACCCCCAGTGCTGCGCCTGCTACCACTATTCAGTGCTGTCTTAGCACCAACACTGCGCCCATTGTATCTAACCTATGGACTCGGTTAAACCAGCTTCTACCACTCCATCCTTTTGAATGGCATATCTGGGTTGAAGGGGGGCATCTAAGTTCCAATGGGCTGATTTGTTTAACAAGCCATCTATAGCATCACAGACAGCAAGAGCAGTGGGAAATTTCCATACGTTTAAATAATCTAAAATGTGTATCTCTTGGCATGCAGTAGAATAATGCCAGGTCTCCAAATGGGTTTTCTAATAGGCATCTAAGAAGTCCTGTCCTGTCCTTCTATTCTGCAGTTCCTGCAACAGGGCAATAAAATATACATCAGAGGTATTTACAGGGCAGGAATAGGAGAATTCTCCATGCTTGTGTAAGAGCTAGTTCTTGAAATCTTTCTCTCAAATAGTATTTTTATAAAATATAGATTCTCCTCAAGCTTTCATTCTTCTGTGTTTAGAGGACCAACCACCAGAACCTATGTATCTTCCGATCACGGGATTAGATCTAAAAGCAACTATATTTTCAACTTATCCCCGCCAAACATTTCCGACAGACAATTTCTAAAGGGGGGGAGTTAGTGATGGTAATAATGAAAACTGACCCCAGCAACACAGAGAAACTAAGAAAGCTGTCACCTACACCCTAGAATTGACCTAAGTGAGGTTTCCTTCTGAGTATATATAGGGTTGCACTGAAAAGTAATCAATGTATTCTTTGTTTCTTTCGTCTCACTGCTCCCTAGCACTCACAATAGTATTTTAATAGGTTTAGATGTTTTTGTGATCTACATGTCATATTTCCTGTTAAAAACATGCAAACAAAAAACAAGCCACACCAGACTTACCTACATCAAATCTATTTCTTTTTAATTATTCAGGAAAAAATCCAGTAAAATAAGCATGACTCCTACCCAGGAAGGTGTGCGGGGCGGGGGGAGGGGATACATTGTGTGGGTTTCTGAACAGGTCATTCTTGAATAGCTCATGGACAGAGGCTCCCAGTTAGCCCTGACATAAACAAACAAACAAACAGTTTTGCAATATAGGTTTGAATCTAGATTCAGGCAAAAGGATGAGGGCAGGGAGGGAGGAGGGGAGAGAGGGAAAGAGGGAAGGCACCGAGGGGGGATGGCCGGATTCTTTCTCCCAAACCAGATTTTTTTGTTTTGTTTTGTTTTGTCTTGTTTTGCAGGGGTGAAAAAGGTGGGATGGGATGGGGTGGGAGCCAGGAAAGGGAAAAAGAAAAACCAACAATTTCTCCAACATAAAAATGAAACATCATATTCGTTTGCCTTTGGGCTTCATTTTTTCCCTTCTACATTATAACTAGTTATTGAACTCGCTAGAAGATCTAAAGGCCATTTGCGAGGAGACAAATTTCAATGGAGGTTCCCCATCAATAACTCCTTGGCAGTGACCTATTGGATCAAGTCAAACAGTTGAGGTGAAATTCAGGTCACGCCGTCTAAGCAATATTAAAATGCGCCCACTTTTTAAAAAGCCACTTTCAACGAGATTTGAAGAAAATTGAATTCCTGGGAGAGGGAGGGGGGTACACAGTGGGCGGGGGGTGGGGGTCCTTGCGGAAGAGAGACCAAGAAATTTGTTTGCATATATGTGCTTTTTCAACAAACAGGAAGAATTCGTTTATAATGTTTTAAAACTGGAGGATAAATATTTACACGACTTTTGTTTCTTGAGAAGCTAAAAGAAAAATGTGTGTGCGTGTGTGTGTTACTTCTGATGACATACATGCTTTGGTTATTCAAATCGTTTTGCCCCGACTCATTACTTTTAGTGACAACAGATTTAAGGAAAAATCAATTAAACATTTGCATATTTCTTTGCATAAATTAGACCTGTCTCTTTGCATTGTAGGGAACAAGAGGGAAAAGGCGGTGTGTGTGTATATGTGTATAAGTATGGGGGGGGGCAGGAGACACACACACACTGAATGGTGGAACTTGGTCCTCACAAGGGTGTTATTATTACTATTCAATGGAAAAGTACTTAGTTCTTTGGTATTCCACACTGTCAGAGTAAGACCAGCCCTGCAGAGGTATGTGTTTGGCCACCCAGCCTCGAAAATCTGTTTTTTCAACGCACCCCCCCCCAACACACACACACTTTTATCTCTCCACTCAATGAACTTAGTAGAAGATGGTCTGATCTCTAAAGACGTTACCATTCAGCCGTTGAAGTCAGTGGCAAAATTCTTTGTTAATATTGAAGCCATTCTGGACTGGTAAGGAGGGGAGGGCTTGGAGTAAAATGGGGTCAGTGCGGAAGAGATATCTGGATCTGGAGCTTAAGTGGCGGGGACGATATTCTTGTATACTTTGAAAATCCCACCCCTGTGCATTTAAGAGTGTTTTTATTTTACTTTGCTTCCTTTTTGTCCCCTAATGTTAGAATAACGCCCCCCTCCTCGTAACACCCCCCCCCTCACAAGTGGTCTGAAAGATGCAGGAGAGGGCAAGGCACCTATCCGGCAACGCGCCCCTGAAGGGCAGCCCGCCCTGAGTCGATTATTCGAACTGATTATTCCCCATGTCAGAGTGTTTGTGTCCCCATTTGTGGGGAGGGGCATTTATTAGTAACATTAACTAGCAAATCGTTCACATGGCAAGGGGTTTATATTATGATGACGATTAGTATTATGGCTAATGCTTACTAAACACTGAAATAGCAAAACCTCCGTAGGTGCTTCCTCCCTGCCCCCCTTTTTTGGTCCAAGATGCACAGATTGCAAATGGCTAGAGGTGTAGGTTACCAAGCGGTCAGTATGGTAATAGCTTGCACAATGAATCCGCAGGGACAATGAGTACTTATTTTTCTTCAGTACTGTCAAGGAGGCGCTTTGTACTCAGAAATAGTCCTGAAAATGGTAACCAGATAGATACACGCTTTGCAACCCGATTCTAGGCTAGGATTGGAATTAAAGGGCAGAAATTATTTTACTGAGGTGTTCAGTTTCTCTATGCCATTGTCACTCAAAAGTAATCATGACAATAATAATCTTTTGCCAGCATTATTCTCCTGGTTGAGAGAAACTGAGGCCAGCCTTTGAGGGGTGGAGGGATGTTATAGAGACAAAAGAGGTTTGTGTCCCACTAATTTATTTTTTTCCACATGTCCTTGGAGCCTTCTTTGATAGAGCACAATAAAAAGAAACTCTCCTAAACATTTAAGAAAACAAGACATTAAAAAAAGCTTTTAAAAACATAATGGCCATCTTATGAAATTGACATTTTAAAAACAAAAGCTAGAGATCAGTTCAAATAAGATAGGGAGATGGAATTAATTTTTTTTTAGAAAAGAAAGAACAGCAATCAAACCCCATTATGTGAAATAAATTAGACCCAACAACTAAAATTGCATGATTAAGGATGCAATCTTCTAGACACTTAGCTGAGAGTAAACTCCAAGTAAAATTGCACAAGATGTGGCTGCATCCTACCACCCAAACCTACACAGGTTCACTTGGGAGTAAGTCCACTGAGTTCAAAAAGATGTAACTTCAAGAAACTTATCTCCAGATTCTATACTATTTGCCAGTCCAGACCCACAGATTAGGTTTTCAATCTCACTTGGAAGTAAACTCTACTAAAACCACTGTGTCTTAACTTCCAAGGATTAAAACTGGCCTTCCTTCCATGGGTGTCTAGAAGCAGAATAAAGTAAGTAAAAAGTAAAGGATGTGGGTTTATGGCTGGTAGACGTTTCTCAGTATGTTCCGGACAAAGCAGAAATTTGGAGGCATATGAGCTGCAGATTGTCCCAAGTCTCTAGCACATTCCCACAGGTGATGGTAAGTGTGTCTACTCAGCATAAAGGCAATAAGCAGTTCTGGAGTTCAAGAGGAAGGAAGGAAGAGCCGCTGAGTTCAACGGGGCTCACTCTCTAGACAGTATGTTCAAGGCTGCAGCCTCTGCCAGTAGGTCTGTCCTCTCCCTCCCTCCCTCCCTCCCTTCCATGCTTATCATTGGAATTCAAGTCAGAGTCAGAGTGGGCACCGCCTGTTCGAAGTCTAGCATGTGTAAGTTAGCTTGACTTTGGTGGGAGAAAGCACGATCATTCTTGCTTCACAGTGCAATCTTGTACATACCTACTGCCAGGAAAGTGGATAGAAGGCTGCAGCTTGAGAACAACTACCTACATAGTCCTTGAAAGGAAGTCCACACAAGTTTAGACAGAAAAAGGCCTGAGATTACCATGACTGGGGCATGCTGGGAATTGCAGGCCTTCTGTCAAAACTTACATAGGACTGCACCTTTAATTGCTTAAGCGAATGCTGTGCTTTTACTACAGTAGATGGTAGCAGTAGCAGTACCAAGAACAGCAGAGTAGCAGGAAGGGTGCTCAGGCTGATCAAAAGGTAGTGTTAACTTGCCCTGGAATTAGGAAATCACTCATGGAAACTACAAGCTCACACAGCCCAAGAGAGAGTTCCATAAAACACTTACGGCCCATCTAGAGCTTAGCAGCAGCAGTTACTACAGTAGCTGCCTACCATTGTTCCCACACAACAAGGAATCCCACTTGACTAAAAGAGCATCTGGCTCAATGCTTTTAAGGGAAAAGAGTAAATAGGACACTCTCTCTCTCTCTCTCTCTCTCTCTCTCTCTCTCTCTCTCTCTCT
>NW_025335954.1:3730916-3738189 GCF_004798865.1 Varanus komodoensis
TCTCTCTCTCTCTCTCTCTCTCTCTCTCTCTCTCTCTCTCTCTCTCTTCCCACCATCCTCACCACCACCAGCACACACACCTCACATCCAAGAGCAAAATAACAGTTTCAGAGGACATAACGGGGGGTGGGGGAATATCCCCCTTCTCCCAGTATCAGCAAGGCCAAATTCTCCAGTCGTTTATATGTACCCTGTAGAATCGAATTTGTGTGAGTACCTCAATCACAAATTCGTCTCTAGGGGAGTATATGGACGATGCCAGAGCCTTGTTAATGTTCTGCTTTCTTTGGTTTTCCCTTAATTGCAGATTTTCTAATTAAAATCTCAGAGGTCTGTGTTTTTTTAAGGCACACACACACGCGCGCACAGGCATTTCAAGAAAAAACAGGCAAACACAGTGAAGGGACATTCTAACAGCTAGTTCTTGAATAAATAGTTAAAACCACAGGGGAAGATAAAGGGTGCTCTTGATAATAAAATCCACAAATATTACTTTTTCTTGGAAAGAAGGAACAACAGTCACTGCAAACACAAGCTCACACAAGCCCTTGCCAGAGAGAGAGAGAGACAGGGAGGGGGAGAAGGAGAGGGAGAGAGAGAGAGAGACCTAACCATTTCAAGTGACTGATTTATGGCATTTTACAGCCCCATAAAAACTGTTACAACCAGCCCAGAGCCTCCGACACCGCTGGCACATTTAGTCTAATAAATAAAACATAAACAGTTAACTTTATGTGTCACTTTTATTGTTATCAAGTAAAATATTGCATTGCCCTGCAAGCTATGATTTTCAACTATAATTGTTATCAAGCAGTACAAGGGATTAATCCAACTCTCTGTGCCCCATCTTCTTAATGTAAGCTATAGATAAAGCCCTTAACTGCAATAACTGCACTCTTTAAAATGTTTGCTTCACATCTCAGCTTCTTTAATCTACCCAGGGGTCTGTTTATATTGGCATGTGTGTGTGTGCGTGTGTGTGTGTATCCTGCCTTCCTTTTTGTGTCCACCACCACTCAGCAAAGAAATCAGATGTTCTGCATTGGATATTCTGTACATGCTTTCCCATTCATTGCTGGGCAGGGGGGCGGGGGGGGGGGGAATCACCCTTATCTTTTGTATGAACAATCCTATCTTTTTTCTTTCCTCTCTTTCGACCTACCTGCCCACCTACCTAAATTCAGGTCCAAACTCTATGTGCATGCTTTCCCACAATTACAATAAAGAGAACCCTCCCTTGTTAAATGTTTATTAAAACCTAGCAAAAATGAAAAACAAGTAGCTACTGGATCCCCACCACAATCTTCTCCACTTCCCCCGCCACTCCGTCCCTAGTCCCTGGTGTTCAGGACTGAATGGCTGGTGGTCTTTGCCATCTGGCCGAATAGAACTTCTGCTTTCATTCACAGTCATGAGCTCCTATTGCAACCATCTAAGATCGCCCTTAAGCAAAGGTTGATGAGCATTTCTAGAGCACTCCAAGTGACGCACATATGATTTGCATACTCTCTTTCCCCCTCCCACCCAGGTAACCTGGCTTCTTTGTCTCTCTTCTACCAAAAAAACAACAGCAAAACAAAAAACCCCAGAATTGCATATCTTGAACTTCCTTCCAGCTTTCGGATTGTGTGTATTGTGTGTGCTGGGGATTGGGGGTTGGGGAGAACAGTTCTGCAGACAATGCTACCAAACCATGTCCGGGGAGGGAGGCGGAGGGAGGCGGGGGCACCTCTCCCCATCGGCTCCCCCCCCCCCCCCAATAGGTGAAGCGAGCAGCACGGTCTCTGCAGTGTAAAAAGAGGCTTGTTCTTCCTGTTTTAACTCTCACTTAGTTCTTGGATTTCTACAAGAGAGGAGTTTGTGTGTACCTGAGGCGGGCGTCGTAGGGTCTCCTCCTACGTATCATCTCTCTGCCAAATGAATGAGTTTACTTCTATTAGGGTGATCCTGCTGCTGCTGATGATGATGATCGTGTATGTTGCCTTTTTAAGAAGAAAAATTCGGTGTGGTTGCAAGATCACCCCTGCACACATACAAAACACACCTCTTTGCTGGGAGTTTAAGGGGTCCACACAAACAACAACAAGGACACGCACACGCTCGCGCACACAAATTGGATACATTTTGAATAAGCTTTTGGTTCCTTATCCGGGGACTAGCTCGGCTGGCGTGATTGGCGCAAATAGTCACATGGTGAAACTAACTTTACGGGGTCGCCAGCTAGTAGGAGGGTTTTATGGAGCAGAAAAACGACAAAGCGAGAAAAATTATTTTCCACTCCAGAAATTAATGATCATGAGCTCGTATTTGATGGACTCTAACTACATCGATCCGAAATTTCCTCCATGCGAAGAATATTCGCAAAATAATTACATCCCAGACCACAGTCCGGAATATTACAGCCGGACGAGGGAGTCCAGTTTCCAGCATCATCACCAGGAATTGTACCCTCCACCTCCTCCACAGCGACCCAGCTACCCCGAGCGCCAGTACAGCTGTGCCAGCCTCCAAGGTCCCGGCAACCCCCCGGCGCACCAAAGGGGCCATGGACAACCGCCGGGAGGCCACCATCTCCCCGAGAAGCCGCAGCAGCTCTGTGACCAAGCGGCTCTCTCCAGCGCAGCCACCTCTCCAGCCCCGGCCCCTCCAGCTTGCAACCAGCAAAACCCCGAGCATCCCAGCGGCACGGCCACTAAGCAGCCCATAGTCTATCCCTGGATGAAAAAAATCCACGTCAGTACTGGTAGGCAACTTTTGCTCCTCTGCTCCCTTTCTCTCTGCTCTGTGTGTGTGTGTGTGTGTGTGTGTGTGTGTGTGGGTTTTTTTTCTCCCCTTCCTCTTCACACCATGCTCGCAGCCTCTCTCTCTCACTCTCTCTCCCCCCATATCTCACTCTCTCTCTCACACTCTCTCTCGCTCTCTCCTTTTTTCCCATCTCCTCCTTTGCCTTCACGAGAGTCTTTGGGTTAGCACAATTGAGCTGGATTTACGACTCCGAGTGGGTAATTACACCCACCATAAATTTTATAGCCAAGCTAGTCTGGGCAGCCCCAGCCATGTGGTTCGTTCTGTTATGTATGTGTGAAACTCCGAAGGCTTTGCGAGGGGTGCATAAATAATTCAGGCTCTTTTCAAGCCAGGGAAACCCCTTCTTATTAGAAGAGAAAGTCTTGGGTTCTTTATAACCCATTTAGCTGATGAGTTTTTTTTCCCTCTCCCCCTCTCGCTCTTTCTCTCTCCCCCTCTCTCCGCTCAGCCACTGGAGATCTTGCTTTCTCTCCCTCTCTGTGCTTCTCTTCGGCTCTCCTGCTGCCTTTCTCTCTCTCTCTCTCTCTCTCTCTCTCTCTCTCTGCTCCTCTCTGTATTCATGCTAATCTTTGGTTTTTCCAGTGAACCCCAATTACAATGGAGGCGAACCCAAGCGATCCAGAACTGCCTACACCAGACAGCAGGTCTTGGAATTGGAAAAAGAGTTCCACTATAATAGATACCTGACGAGGCGGAGGCGCATCGAAATCGCCCACTCCTTGTGTCTCTCGGAGAGACAGATCAAGATCTGGTTTCAGAACAGGCGGATGAAATGGAAAAAAGACCACAGGCTGCCCAATACCAAAGTGAGATCCACGGCGCCCACCAATTCCTCGGCCAGCGTTATTCCTGCATCTTCCAATGCGGTTGCCAGCGAAGAACATTCTCAAAGCTCCTCTCAGGACCAACGAGCAGAGGATATTACAAGGTTATAAAAACAAAAACAAAAACAAAAACAAAAAACACCCCCATAAAAATGACTCTGATTATTTATAGAATCTAATATATATCTATATATTTTGGTTCTTTTTCCCCCTCGTAGTTTTCCCGTGCGCATATATATTAAAAAGGGGGAAAAACACACACACAAAAGAATGAGGTCTTCTGTGAGATCTCACGCTTTAGGTGCATGTATTATTAGCATGAGAGGCCAGGTGAAATACCTGCTGGTTTTTTTAAATGCCATTTTCAGGGTTTTATTTATTTTTTAAAAGGAGTGAAAGGATGAGCTGTGTGTGTGAGCGTGCGTGAGTGTATGTTGGGGTGGGAACTAAACGTTCTGTTTTAGATGAAAATTCGGGGCATATGCTAATAATTACACAGGCAAGGAAAGAATGCAGTGATTTTGCTCTGTGCGTTTACAAATGGAGAACAAAAAATGGACCATTGAAGGCTTTTTTTTTTCTTCCTTTCTTTTTGTATAAATGTGGGGAAAGACTTAAAAAAAACCACACACACAAAGGGGAAAAAACAGCACACGAGGGAGTAGTAGCTGCTAAACTTACGGTTTATTTCAATGTGAGAGGCAAAAGAAAAGAGAGATGGCAAATGAACAGAGAGAAAGTTGAAAGAAAAATACAGTGGCTAGCTTTTTGTTTGGGGTTTGTCGTGGTTCCTGTATGGGGTTTGTTTGTTTGTTTCTTTGGACTGATTTGACATGATCATTGTAAACTTGCAATAAAAGAGTTTTAGTGTATATGTGAAAGTCCCCTTGTTCAATAAAAACCAGTGAGTGTGACACAGCTTGACTTTGGAATGTCTGGTGAGTTATTTTGCTTCTTTGCTTCCTACTAAATAGACAAACACTGGGGTGTGTGAGTGGCACTGGTTTCCTGGCCAGTGGATGCTCTCTAAGTTAAGCTTATTTTCTTTACTTACTATTATTATTGTTGTTGTTGTTGTTATTATTAAAATGAAGGTTTCTGGTGCCTTAGTACTTGTCACTGAAGTCAATGGCCGATCTGCCATTGATTTTAGGGATTGTGGTTTGTACTCTGTGACATCACAAGATGGGGCAATGTGTTTGAGCTGAGATTCTACTCAGAAGTCCTAGCCTTGCAGCTGTAAATGCATTATCCATAGACCTGTCGCTGTGTGCACCCCGTTTAAATCTGTATGTGCATCTATATGGTTGACTCTTCGAAAATGCATCTCTTAGTTCTTGTATGGGAACTCCCATCTATTTCTTTAGTAATCATCCTAGAGTTCGTCCTTTTTTGCATTGTCTGCAAACAGTTTTGGCTGAAGTGCACCCCTGTCCCTGCACTTGGAATAATTTGTTACACTGACACTGCTGTAGATATTATATAGAGGAACTGTAGCAGATCAAGGTTTGTTTACTTCCCTGAGGGAGGCAGAAAGGGTGGTTGGGAGGAGTATAGTACAGATGTGTTTGCACAGGGAGCGTTTCTAGTGTGGTTGTGTATATATGTGGAAAGGAGCAGAGAAAGATGGAGAGAGAAAGGGAGAGAGATTAGCAAGAGTTTTTTAAGCACACAAATTACTCTCCTGTCTTGATCTGAAAGTGGATTGCGGTTGACCTGGACTTTACAGCTCTTCTCTGGGAGGCTTGTTCAATGACCTTTAGCTGCATTCTGTAAACACCCCCAAACAGGAAATCAGATTGAAGATTAGCATGAGCCAATCCAGTGCATTTCTGTATATTATTTTAAATAGTGTACTTTAATCTACCCCAGTTGTGTTCTGAGTTATAATGCATCTCACTTTCATCTCGTATTAATATCGGTACACCACTAGGCAACTGTAGACTTCAGGTGAACCAGGATTTCCAAAGACCAGAGGAAGAGGTGTTTAAGAGAAGCTATTATTGTCACTTTATCCCCAATGATCAAGACATTCATTAAACAAATTGTTCCGGCATCCGTGTTAGAAGGGCCAGGAGGGAGGGAGGGGGTGATTGACAAGAGAATGCCAATTATGGGGGAAATCTACATCTCATTCAAGTTAGTGCAGAAGTTCTGTTGGTTTTAAATGGGTCAGGATCAACTGTAGTGGCTGCAGTGCGTTCAGGTTAGAAACCAGCAGCCAAAGAACAAGGGCTGTCCTAAACAGGGTGACACCTCTCCGCCTGGTAGTGTTCTCAGTTGGTAAACTCTCAGTTGATCTGCTCATCCAACTTCTTCACTGCAAAGGTCAAGAAACTTAGTAACAGAATAGCCAGGTATAAACCTGCGGCAGCATTTTTACAATTCCAGCTTCACCGTATTTTCACAATTCTAGTTTTCTCAGTGCAAGGAACATGTGTCAATTGTGTGTGTGCATGTGATCATTTGCCTGAAATGTTTCCTTCCTATCAGGCCTGTGTATTTACCCTACTTGGTTAGGGCAAGTGGAGAAAAATAGTTGTGATGGGTTGTCTCCAATGTGGGTCCTACTTCGAGTAAGCCCATTGAAATGAATGAAACTTACATTGGGCTAGCAGTAAGTAGCCCAATCTCCTGGACTGCAGCCCTAAAGTTGCAGTACTGTGCACTCTTACTCTAAAGTAAACACCACTGAACACAGTGGCGTTTTCTTCTGTGTGAGCATGTATAAGATTGGGCTGCAAGTTGAATCTATCAGGTGTGCTTTTCAGTGTAAAGTAACCCATAGTTATTCTTCCTAATCCATTGCTGGGAAAAACAAAAATAATTATTCTTTCCCCAAGGTTTCTCTCTCTCCTCTTCTCTCTCACATACATATTGCACATATAATTGGTAAAGAGAACAAAGGGTTAAAAAGGTCCCAACTTTGCAATACTGGTGCTGCCAACTGAATGGCCATATGGCTCAAAGTTTGATCTTTAAACTCTAACACACACACACACACACACGTACGTACGTTGCCTGCAAAACTTGATAAATTGTAACTGAGTGTCTGCGAGAGAGCCACGCTGAATGTAATGGAGGACTTTGTGTTGCATGTATTCTCTGTGTCTGCCCAGGAACCCCAGAAAGAGGAGGCTGGAAACATCAATCACCCCTGCAACTGTATAGTCAACCTTTTCAATTAAAAAACTTTCAGCAACATCATATTTAAATATACTGCTGTATATTTCTTCCAGCCATGCCCTACCCTGCCCTGCCCCATTCACACCCACTATATTCTGTTTACCTTTTTCTTGGAGTCCAGTATTTCCTTTTTTTTTTTTTTTTTTGCCATCTGCCCCTTTAGTGTGCCTGTGTCCGTGTGTTCTTTAGAAATAATTTATAATATTTATAACAATTCTTACTCTTTAGCATTTGATTTAGCCTTTAGACTTGGCCATGACACAATTCGTCCAGAGTAGGGAGAATATGAATGAATTATAGGGGCAGGCAGCAGGGGGAGAAAAAGAAAGAAAGAAAAAGAAAGACAGAAAGAAATGTCATGAAATACAAACAGCCCTGTTCCACGTCTCTCTCTTCTCTTCCCCCTCCTTCTCTCTCTCTCTCTCTCTCTCTCTCTCTCTCTCTCTCTCTCTCTC